>NC_066586.1:16468311-16673311 GCF_905475345.1 Vespula vulgaris | reverse complement strand
ATGTATATATGTATGATGTATGTGTATATATATATGTGTGTGTATGTACATATATGTATACATATATGCATATATATATATACATATATGTAAATATATATGCATACATATATACATATATGTAAATATATATATGTGCATGCATATATACATATATGTAAATATATATAATATGCATATATATATGTGTGTGTGTATATATATATGTATGTATGTATATACGTATATATATGTGTATTTGGAAAAGAGAGAGAGAGAGGGAGAGAAAGAAAAAAAACACATTGACCGATTCGACAGTTGTAGAGAGCTACGACAATGGCCTCCCTATTTTCAACAATCATTCTTGGATTTACATTATCTGATGAATAATATACGATTATCATATTGAAGAACATATTGAATAATCAAATGATATCCCAATGATATCGATAAGCAAATTCTCGGATGAATCGAATTCAAAGAAAACAGTCGAGAGAGAGATAGAGAAAGAGAGAGTGGAGCAAATAAGAGGGAGGGGAAAATCGAAGAGAGTTTCAGAAGTTTAGAAGAGATATCAATGGTAGAGTATAAATCAACGCCATACTGTCGAACCGGCTAGAAGATTTGAGATTTCGAAGTTGACAGAATTGGAGCACGTACATTTGCGTCATTGCTACGGCCCCGGCATCCTTTTCAAGCGAATACTCTTTCTCTTTGAGAGATATCGTTTAGCTTCGCTACCGTTGTTATAAACTCGATTACGACGATTGCACGCATTCGAATTTAAAGCAACCCAGTTATCGCCATTTCTACCGATTTTTTTTTTTCTTTTTTCTTATCCTTTTTATCTTTTTTTCTTTTTTTTTTAAAGATACTTCTTTTGACTTATAAAAACGAGATAGAAACTATAAAAACAAAAAGAAAAGAAAAAGATATCAGATTGTTGGGGGAAACAAAACAGAAACATTTCCTCGAATTTTATAGGCAAGACAATGGGCATCGATCTTTTTCTTTCTTTCTTTCTATCCTTCTCTTTTCTATCTTCTTTTCTTTCCCCTTATTCTTTCTTTATTTATTTCTTATTTTTCTGTGCGCCCAACCCTCTTTGCCTTTTTCTTGTTTCACTTTTTTCGTTTTTCTTTTCTTCGTTTTTTCCTTTTTCTTTTTTGGCAAGCGAGTTTTCGATTAAATGGAGAAGAGTAAAAAAACAAAACAAAAAGAAAAGAAAAGAAAGAAGAAAACAGAAAAAGGAAAAAGAAAAAAGAAAAGAAAAACAGCGACGACGTGCTCTCTCTCTTTCTCTCTCTCTCTCTTTCTCTCTCTCTCTCTCTCTCTCTCTTCTTTTCCGACAGCACGATTCCGAACAAGCAGATATATTTTTTCGTTTTCTTTGCTTACGCAAAAGACCCGAGTAGTACGTATACCAACTCTCCCCGTCGAAAAAAGTCTATATCGCATGAAAGCCGATTCGCGTTCTAGAACAGGCAATTTTCCGCAGTCAATATTGCTCGTGCTCGCGACACCACCGAAAGAGAAATAGAGAGAGAGAGAAAGAAAGAGAGAGAGAGAGAGAAAGAGAGAGGGATGATGCGTCCTACATACGCGCATCGTCTCTATATTTTCAACCTGAGATTGAACGTAATTACGTACTGCGAACGTGTTCCGTGCGTTGTTATTGGTGTAAATAGCGGGACACGTCATCGTACTATAATACTACCATGTTTCCCTTTTAATAAAAATATTTTTCACCTCTCGTTGAACCACGTATTCTGTATCTTCTTCTTTTTCTTCTTCCTTTGTCACGATACATGTAAAGGTATTATTATTTTGATCTATCTTAATCATAATAGATAACTAACGAAGTTTAGAACCTACAAAAACGATAATGTTTTAAAAATTAACGAAAAAGAATTCTTTGAAAAATGTAACATCGTTATGGAACAGTTGATATATTACAGATATAATAATGAAAATAAAAATTATATTTCCGAGTAGAAAATTTCTCGACTAATCTATGATAAGTAATTAATTCGATTTCATCATGTAATAAAAACGTTCGCGATAAGAATAAAGTGAGAAAGCTCTTCTCAGATTTTATCGACTTGCCAACAACGATAGGGCAAAGTTGAAGGCCGAAAGAAGTGGCTTTCTTCTTAGCCATCCACCACCACGGTAATGGCCACTCTCCGCGTTTCACCAACTTATTTACCATGGCCTCCTTTTTTTCTCTTCTCTCTCTCTCTCTCTCTCTCTCTCTCTCTCTCTCTCTCTCTTTCTCTTTTGCTCTGTCTCTCTCTTTCTTTTTTTCTCATTGCATTTTTTTTTTATTTCGCTTCTCTCTTCCAACTTATTTTACACGTTACTCCACACGTTACACAGTCGTAACCCAGCGATTCGTACACGACGCTTCTCTTGAGAACGAGAACGAGAACGAGAAAATAAGGGCGAGAATTTTGTGCCGAGCTTTAAAGTCGTATTCGTAAAACTGTCACGCGAAAGCGTTTCCACGGAATGTGTTCATCAGCTTGGATTACCTTCCACTCCCCCTTCCTAAACTCTGGATGAGGTATACCTATGTCTCGGACCGTTTAAAACGGCTTAAACTAATTTGATAAATCAGACAAACGGATTTTCCTAGCACACCGTAGTTCTTATCGACTGACTCCGTGCGCTCAATCTTCATCTCCCGAATAAAATATGTATCTAGATAAATGAATTTCAATTGAATTCGTGTGAAAAAAAAAAAAGAAAAAGAAAAATCGGAAAAGAAAGAAAAAAGAAACGTAAAATCAACCGATATCGCATTAAATATTCGTGATAATTTCATCGATTATCCTAATCGATGCGAATTGTAATTTTATTCGAGTCCAATTGGGGATAATCCAATGGGATTTTCAGACGGATAATGTTATTAATCTTCTCGAGGATCCACCAAAATGATCCTTTAAAATGGTTGGATATTATATTCAACCACCGGTTGGATATATCCTTAAATTAAGCTGACAAATTACGGATATGAAGATAAGTATTATGACGGGTCATTACGAACGTCCAGAAATGTATGAATAAACAAATAAAGAAATAGATAAATTTAATGTTAAATTTTTATTCGAGGAGTATTTATTTGCGTACTGATTAGAATTGAAAATAATAACTTATGAAAATACCCTGACAAAAATCTATCTATAATAGAGAGAAATATATAGAGGATAATAGAGAGAAAGAGAAAAAGAAAAATATGTTTTAACAAAAGCATACGAATTCGTTTGATGGCAAGGACCGAACCGATTTACGATTTGCCAAAGGAACCAAGTTGAAATTAAAAAAAAGAAAAAAAAAGAAAAAAGAAAGAGAAAAAGAAAAAAAAAGAAAATGGAGGAAGAAATTCTTGGTAAAGCGTTCCTTAATTATCCACCATTTTCTTGGTAACGTTTTAGTGTGTTAATAATTCAAGAATAGCGAGCCGAATCGGTTAAACGGCTGTTGGTGGTGGTGCGTCGCGTTACTAAGGCTCTTCTGTTAGAAAGAATTAGTCTCCAGAGGGTTGCTGGAAGAAGCCAATGAAAAGAGAGAAGAAGTGTAAGAGAGAAATAGAGTATAAAAAGTTTACAAGAGAGAGAGAGAGACGCATATATATATACATATGTATATATGTATATATACATATGTATATATGTGTATATATATATATATATATATATATATATATATATGCAATACACATATACGAAGCAATTTTTTCAACGAAAATCGCTGTTACGAAGGCCGAATAATAGCCGCGCCCGTACCGAAGTATTTATGAACTCGTGGCCAAGTAATTAGCCTGACGCAAACGTACTAATTAAGGACTCGACGTTACGGATAAATACTAGGAAAGAGAGACTGTGAAACTTTAAATCGTGAACGATTCTTTTAAGAGCGCAGACTCGAAAGTTATTCTTCTTCTACCTTCCTTTTCTTTTCTTTTTTTCACATTTTTCTTCTTTGTTTCTTTGCATTTTCTTTTTTTTATTACTATTATTATAATTATAATAATAATAATTATTATTAATAATAACTATTATTGATTATTAACGATGAAAAAAGGAGGAAGTTGAACGCAAAGCGATTCTTTTACACGAGGGAATCGTAATATTGCTTAATATTAGTTAAGCGATCTTTCGAATTTACTATAATAATTCGTTGAAATGAACTAACTAAGAGACGTTCTTTTATTAATGTTAAATTATTAAACGACTTGTTATATGTTTTTCTCTTTCCTTTCGTTATACGTTATTGTTAATTTGTTTTTTTTTTTCCTTTTTCTTTCTTTTGTTCTCTTTCATTTAACGTTCCCGCCGCTTTTCGAAACGCAGCAATGCTTAATTTGCGAACGAGCACGTTGGTTGGTTCCGGAACGATCGATAATGCAATTAACGATCGCGTAGCGTATTGTAACGCACACAGGTAGTACGACGACGAAGTCCTGGACCGCTTCTCGATCGATACGGTGCAATAAACAGTACCAATGTTAATTTCCACGAGACCAAACTCGAAATGAAATTCCATTCGGTTTTACAATCGCATAAACTTCGTTCTACCTCTCGTTTTCTCGTTCTCTTATTCTGTCTCTCGTTCTCTCTCTCTCTCTCTCTCTCTCTCTCTTTCTCTCTATTTTTCTCTTTCTCTCTCTCTCTCTCTCTCTCTCTCTCTCTATTTTTCTGTATTTCTCTTTTTTGTCGCTGTAACTTCTCCCGGTTATCATTTTTCCACGTATAATTTCGTTGTTATGTTGCTTTTAGCGTACGATTACGCATTACGAGTAACATTAATTTTCATAACGATCGATGAATTACGCAGACCATCTAATTAGATTTGTTTCGATAGCTTTGCACGTAATGAAAAAAAATCTTGGATATATTTTTACTTTTTTCGTCTCGCTCGTAATTTCTAAGATTCGCAAAGATAAGTAAAAAAATGAGATAAGGGTAATGAAATCCCAAAGGAATAAAGGGATATGAAATAATTTTTATTTAAAATTGTCTCTGGATCTTTCATAAAAAAAAAAGAAAGAAAGAAAGAAAATGAAAAAGAAAAGAAATTGCAACGTGATAGAATACACATAGGTTTCAGATATTTTTCGTTATTTGAAGAGTGACATGGTCGACAAAGTGGTTCCTATTAAGTGGACGATCCTAGGTATTTTATCTTCCCGAGTCTCGAAGCGATTTATCTTCACGACTGTATGAGCATTATTCTCGAACGAGGAATATCGAATTCGCACCGCGAAACTTTCTATCCGATCGGATTTTGTCCGTGAGCTTTACGCTACCAGTTACGAACAACGAGGAGGCTCAAACTCGTCGTGTTGAATTTACGCGCGATAAATCTTTGGAAAATTCGTAAACGTTCATCCTGAGGACGAACGTAGGAGATGAGAAAAGGACGGAGAAATGAACGAATAAGTAAGAGATAGAGACAGAGAGAGAGAGAGAGAGAGAGAGAGAGAGAAATATTAACTGCCATCTCTTCCGACTTCGTAGTAGCAACGCAAATGAAACGAACGTGAGAGAAGTATGCTCCAACTCCGAAGATCGTGGATCAAAGGGCGTAAGTGTGAGTGAGATGGTTAGATGAATGTGAGATAGTGAGAAATGAAATTTATGGGACAAGGGGCGACGACGAGTAATTTAAGATCCAGCTGACATTACTGTTTTACGAGAGATACTAAAACAATTAATTCGCGATATTACTACACGAAGAGATGCGTGCACGCTTTTAAAACGAGATATATTGTGTACGTAAGTACATAGGTACTATTTATACTTACACATAGATACCTACGTACATATTGAATTCCTCGAATAATTATTTGGATAATTATTTTCACGATAAACATTTATACGCGTTCATAAAGTATACAATTATAATTATATGAATAAATTAGTAACTTAATTGATATGAAAATAATTAATGAAGTCATACGAGCGAAAGGCCAAATAGCTTTTTTTTTTTCTTTCTTTTTTATTTTTTCCTTTTGTTGAACTCTAATACAATATTACGATACGTTAAATTAACGAACGTAAATGAAAAAGAGAGAAAAAACCTCCCATCCTACAACACCCATCCCGAAAAAAAGAGAAAGGGAAAAAGAATAGTTAAGTAACTCAAATAGTTTTACATTAAACTCTTCTCTCTTAGAAGAGAAAACAAAAAGAGAGGAAGAAGAGAGAAAGAGAGAGAGAGAGATAGATGGCTGGATGAGCTTGAAAAAAAATAATTGGGGGAGAGATTTAAACACGAAACGTACACACACACGCGCACACGCATACACACGCGCACACGCACACGCACACACACATGGGCGATACGATAACATCGAAAAGTCCGCGAAACACCGAGGAGCTCCAATTTCAAATTTTTATCTCATAGTAAAGCACACGCCGGCACGTTAAATTTCCCACGCAGCACGCGGCCATAATTTTTAATCACTTTATTACCGGACGTAGCAATGCGAGAGAGAGAGAGAGAGAGGAAAACTACAGAAACGTTATCTCCGTGTACGGCTGTCGTTCTCGTGGACACGAAAATGTTGTCCTCCTATTTATAAAAATATAATGTACATGGGATATATGGTAAAAACATATTCCGAACCAGTTTGTAGACCATCATATTTTTTCGAATCTGACGTTTCAAAAAATTCTCTCTCTCTCTCTTTCTCTTTTTCTCTATCTGTCTGTCTATTCTCTCTCTCTCTCTCTCTCTCTCTCTCTCTCTCTCTCTCTCTCTCTCTCTCCATCTCTCTGTCTTACTCTCTGTGTTTGTTCCTGTTCTGTCTCTACGACTATCCGTCTATTTCTGTCTCTCTCTCTCTCTCTCTCTCTCTTTCTGTATGTCTGTTTCTGTCCTGTCACTATGATTATCTCTCTCTCTCTCTCTCTCTCTCTCTCTCTCTTTCCCTGTATATGTACATACCTATCTATTATACCAACTCGTGCTACATCCCTATGATGCATCCCGTAGGAAACGTTTCTGTATAATATGTATCTACGATATAACTACGCTCGGTCCCTCGAGATTTGATATGCACGCATGTGTGTAAATTTACCGAGAAAACATGCGTTGCGAAGATGTGAGAGAGATAGAGAAATAGCGAGAGAGAGAGAGAGAGAAAGAGAGAGAGAAAGAGAGAGAGAGAAACTGTGAGAATATCAAGAGAAGTCAACAACGTAGTCGTTGTCGCAACTTCTGCGCAACGTTCATGAATATTTTGACGTATTCTTGTTACTTCCTTTGCGAACACTCGTCGGTGTGTTAAAAAAAAAAAAGAAAAGAAAAGAAATAAAAAGAGAAAGAGAGAGAGAAAAAGAAATAAATAATAAAAGTCAGCGAAGGAAATATATTTTTGAAACACGTTTTTCCTTCCTTCGAGAGCACTTTTCTCCTTTATTTCTCTCTTTCTCTCTTTCTCTCTTTGTTTCTTTCTTTTTATATCTCTCTCCATCGATCTTTATCTATTTCTCATAAAAGTCACGATCACCGTAGATCGTTCGATCAGAGATCTTCCGAACCATAGAAAAATTAGTTTTCACAGAGAATATATCTCGTCAAAAAAAAAAAAAAAAAAAAAGAAAAGGGAAAAGAAAAAAGGAACTATTCTCGTGAAAACTATCATATGTATTCTCCGAGTATCTCTATCTGTGCGCACCTATACGCATATATATATGTATATATGTATCGGAAAGAGTAAGTGAATGTGAGAGAGAGAGAGAGAGAAAGAGAGAAAAGATAGTCCACATGGAACTGCCTGTCGTATTTAATTGAAAAGCGGCACGCAGCACGCACGGATCGAGCAGAGATCTATAAATTTTCGAAGTAGCCATTGTGCAGAACTGTTCTCTCTTCCTCTCTCTCTCTCTCTCTCTCTCTCTCCCTCTCTCTTTCTCCCTCTCTCTCTCTCTCTCTCTCTCCCCCCTCTCTCCCCCTCTCTCTTTCTCCCTCTCTCTCTCTCCCCCTCTCTCCCTCTAACTCAGTCTAACTCTCTACTACCGTAATTCCTTCTCGTATGTTTGTCTGCCAGTAGTTTCGAATATCCCTTCCTCCCACATGGTAAAGAGATTAGGATGAATCTTGCGATATCTTAGATATCAACGAAAATTCAACAAAATCAAATATCAACGAAATATCAACAAAATCGTAGAAACGATGTTCTTGTTTTATATATTATACGAGTATATATTCCCATGTCAAGCTTGACAGACAGCTAAGATTTTCTACTTTTTATTTTCGAAATAATATATCATTCGCATTATATCGAATCATGACGTGATGTTTTACAGCCAATAATTCAATATTTCCGCAAATTAAGTAGCATACATTTTCCGTCGGATCATAAAGAGAAATTATACAAAATTTCATATCCGAATTGAAAAAAAAAAACAATAAGTAGTTTTAAAGAAATTACAAATACTTTGATTACTGGTTTTATTTCTTATATATCTATTTTCTTAATTTTTTTTTTTCTATGCTACCTTTTTTTTATATATTTGTTTCTTTAAGAATTATTCTGTACATATCGCATATATCTATTACAATTATGATTATGTATTATTACAACGTAAATTATTGTAACGAAGTGAACGGTGAAATGAATTTGTTTTTATTTTATTTATTTTTTTTTTTTTTTTTGAAATATTTTACTCACAATTATTAGAATGTCTATTATGTAATAAACGATGCAGACTTCGAGACACGATGACCTAAATAATCAAAATCTAAACATTGTGTGATGCGATTAGATTTATCTTAACTATGTAATATAATATGATTTTTCGATATTTTGCCTTATATGTGTATCATAACGATATACTTGCATACAGATGAAAAATGTCGAGTATAAATAAGCTTATTATCGTCGTAAGCAAGATAACCCAATGGAACGCAATGCAATGCAACGCAAAGTTATCATAATCGAGCGAGAGTCTAGCTCGAATAACAGTTTCCCCATATAATCATGTACGCTCGATCGAACGCAAATATGCCGAAGGCTGTACATTATGAATTCAAATGAACGAACGTCCTGTTAAATTATATTTTAGCATCCTACATATATATATATATATACTATCTACATGGTTTTTGCTCTATGGATTGTTAACATAGCACACATACAATAATAGATTGCTTTTAGTTTAATCTAGAAAAAAGGGAGGAGAAACACGAAATGGGAAAGGAAAAAGAGAAAGAGAGAGAGAGAGAGAAGAAAAAAAGAGAAAAAGTTTCGAATGACACGAAGCAACGTTCGACTGTAGTGAAAGACAAATATTTGTTAAAGGGCCGAACGGCGATCTTGATAAATAAATAAAGTACCATTTTAATGGAATACAAATTTACCTGACATAAAAACTAAACGGTTATCAAAGGATCGTTAATTAAGACAGACCGAAAAATAGAAACCTTTTGAATCTCTTTTTCCTTTTTTTTCGACAAAAGTAAAACAAATCATTACGTTTTCTCCTTACTTTGTTTAATAATATAAAAGCATTTATTATTCGTAAATGTTAATTATTCGTGTTCTTATCGTGTAAGTTAATCGATGAGAATCGTGTGTGTGTGTGTGTGTGTTTGTTGGTAGGTATTACGTGAATTTCTCACGAAGGAAGCCGACTTAGTAAACTGTCGGGAACACGTCTCTGGCAGAAGTAGTCTGACCAATCGTATACTTCCACTACTGTACTTATCCTTGTCTGCCCGTTACAGTCGCACAAACTTTGTCTATTCTCCTTATATATATATATATATATTATTCTAATGATCTACGAAAATAGAATATCAAATCCGAACAGTAATGGTAAATTCAAATTAATCTTAGAAATGGTTATATATATTATATATATTATATATACATTATATATATTATTTATTTATATATATATATGTGTATATATATATATATATATATATGCATGTTATCAAAAATTTTCATTGTAGAAAAAATTTTCATTTTTATTGATTCTTCATTCAGTGTTCATAATCGATGCTCAATATAGCGTTATATTCGAAATTCATACTGGATAATATCGGTAATAGAACCTAAGCTGGCTTAGATGCTACTTCGACATTGCATTTATAACGTTAGTAGCGGAGCAACGTTACGGTATAATCGTGTAACACGTTTATAACTAGGGATGTGCATGAAAGATAAAAGCCGATCGTGGGTATTAAACACGACTGGATCGCAATATAACCTGAACGCAGGAACGAACCTACGCGCTTAACAAACAAATCGATATTAACCAACGACGACGACGATGACGACGACGACGACGACGACGACGACGACGACGACGACGATGACAATGACGACGACAACAAACTTCGTTGTCCTGTATGCCCCTGTTAATAATGATTATTATAAGAATCCACGAAGCTTAATAATTTAATCTAACAGACTTAGATTTTGCTTAATCACTATGTAAACTTAACAATATTTTCATAAACAAGGATAATGAAAATTGTTAAAAATGAGGAACTTTTAATATGCTAACAATAACATAATATAATAATAATAATAATAATAATAATAATAATAATAATAATAATAATAATAATAATAATAATAATAATAATAATAATAATGATAATGATAACTTCAGTGAAAAAGGTATTCTAATCGAGCATCATTGGTACTTGCAATTAATGAACCTTGAACTATTGCCCTATTGATTATAAATGCGTTACGCGTTATAAATAATTACATAGATAATTAGATAAAATAATTCACAAGCTCATTAACGATCGTTGTAAAATCATATTACCGTGAAGGGCTCCCGATCAATTGTTGCCTCTGTTCGCCATGCATCGCCAATCGACGTGAAAGCCCATAAGTTAATATCAATGAATGACGTTCCGGCTTCTCGAAATTAGCAGCCAACGCGATAATACTATTATAGATTCGTGACTGTAATGGACGTATACAGTCGGCCATGTTAAAGGACGATGAGCTTGGATGAATAATCGAGCTATCATTATATAGTCCATGGAGAGTTGATTTTTAAACTATTGTCTTTATAGTCTATTCGATGATAAAATGAACGTTTCAATGGAATTATTAGCCGTTGAATGAACACGAAAATCATCATCAAAGAGAGAGAAAGACAGAGAGAGAAATTAAGTTATACGAATGATTTGCTCGAATACTTCGAGTATTTAACAAAAGAATTTTCATTCTACGGAACGAGCTCGAAACGTTTAGACTTATTAAATTTCGTGCAACTCTCGTAAAAGTAGTTTTCCTTAAAAATAAACTATCAAAACGGTACTCGCATTTATGATAACTCGGGCGATTTCGCACGAATGCACGCGAATGTACCGAGGATTCCATGATTGGTAAGTAGTAAAAGCTCTGTGCAGTTGCATCTGTAAGGTTAATTAAAAATCTCGAGGTACGCTTGCTCTCTCTCTCTCTCTCTCTCTCTCTCTCTCTCTCTCTCTCTCTCTCTCTCTCTCTCTCTCTCTCTCTCTCTCTCTCTCTCTCTCTCTCTCTCTCTCTCTCTCTCTCTCTATCTCTATCTATCTCTATCTCTATCTATATCTCTATCTCTATCTCTATCTCTCTCTCTCTCTCTCTCTCTCTCTCTCTCTCTCTCTCTCTCTCTCTCTCTCTCTCTCTCTAGGAAAACAAGTATTTCAAATGAGGAAAGACGTTATCGTCGAGTGAATCTGTGCTTCGAGAACGTGCAATTCGAGGAATTTCTAAAAGGGAATATCGTGCTGCCCTTTCAAAGGGAAATAACCTCTAGTTCGCGCAGGAACTCGCTTGATATGCGGTTAGAGGCGCTTAAGCTCGTTAAAAACGACATAAAACCCGATAACTTTCTACGAATACGAGCGTAACCTTGTAATTTGCCGGCTTTCGTGCATCGTCGGAAAATGATTACGATACTTCCTCTTGCGAATTACAGAAGACTATAACACAACGGACATAAGAGAGAGAGAAGGAGAGTCGTATATACCTTATCATAATTTTATCTCTAGAATGGTCCGCGTTTGTTACCTCTAATTGTCGTTAGGAAACATATCTCGACGATCCAACTTCCTTGAACAATCCCTATCTAATATTAAAGTTTTTAATTTTAATTACACCTTAAACATTGTTCCTCGTTGTAAATTTAAAATTTAGATATGGCGCGACGTCGTGTTCGATACTTTGATCGATCGATCGGAGCATCTAGTCAGCGCCATCTAGCGGATATCAGTACTAATTAAAAGTGCCGCTTGCCCCTGACGATAAGCAACCCTTTCTGTACGTCTTAATAAAATGAAAATAATATACGTAAACTTGAAAATAATTACATTTTTTGAAATGAATAATCAAATTTATTATTTTCAATGGATCTTCGATTATATCGTTGGACTATTGACTATTCGTTTTTTTTTTCTTTTCACTTCACAGTCGCTGACGAGACAACGTCCAAGAGAAAGATCTCGAACGAGGCCAGAATCTCGAAGCTTTCCGCCAAGCGTAATTGCCTATCTGTCAAGAACAGAGGGAGTAACATCTCCGGAAAACGGCCAGGAAGAAGAAGAATCCTTTTTTGAAAGGCCACCCCCTCCGCCACCACCATTACCACCGCCGGCTTTGACAACGAGTCAGCAACAAACCCAAACGCAAATCGAACAGACTGCTGGCGGATTGACTAAACCTGAGGATGTCGATGGCAAGATTGAAATTCGAGATTCAGCGAACGAACGTGAGACGAGCGAGGAATTGGAGAGGTATCGCCAGATTCGAATCCTTCGTTCATTCATTTGTTCATTCCTTCCTTCCTTCCTTCGTTCTTTCCTTTCTTATCTAATTTTATCGAACATTGAATAGTTCGTATTCGAAGATACTTTTCGATTACTTTTGGGAAAAATAATCAGATGAAAAAGATTCATTAACGTTCATTACAGATTCGCACAGCAAAATGAGGAGAGGAGTACGATCGACGGACAAATTAGGAGACCTCATCAGGTCACGAGGGACCATTATACTTCAAGGTAAAAACTAAAATTGATTATATCGAAATTAAAAAAAAAAATTTCGATACTTAGTTTACATGAGATAGGGAAGAGTGAGAATGAGAATAAGATAGAGAGCTACACGAAAGTTTTTGACATTTAGATCACGCTTTTGTTAGGCCACGTGTGCTCGTCGTCGAGAAATAATAATTAATATCGATAAATTATAAATTGATAAACTTTTCTATCCATCTATGTTCTACGATACATGGAAAATGCATTTTCATTTGTATGGAAATTTAATGAAATGATATCTCACGGTCGAGCACACGAGATACTCTTTACAACAAAAGAAATTACAGAAAGACAAGTTGGAGCAGGTCGAAATACGGCGGTCCATTGAGGGAAGACAAAAGGATGCAGCAGGACGATGGTGTCACTCTGAGAAGGGAAATGACCGGTGGTACGAGAATCTCGCCTAGTACCATTGATCGTGTCTTCGATAATAGTAATCGACGGCAATATGGCATGGGAATCGTTGGTCGATTTTTCGGGTATGTTCACCGATTATATTTATTTTCATTAAAGTTATTAATTATTTTCGATAAAAATATACATACAAATTTTAACGTTTCAAACGAATAAAATTACTTGAATTATTTTAATTATAATCAATATATAAGATATATAATGTATATTATTAATTTGCTATTATACAAATATTTATATAAATAATTTAATTTTCAATCTTTACATGAGAAATATAATAAGAACGAATTTTTGAAAATGACCTAAAAATATTATTCACGCGAAACGCTCTTTCACTTTTCACCGTTCGTTTAACAAAGTTAGTTCTATGTACTAAGCAACGTACATAGAAAGAGAAGAAGAGAGGAAGAGAGAGAGAGAGAGAGAGAGAGAGAGAGAGAGAGAGAGAGGGAAAGCACAGCTTTCTATGAAACAAGGACCTCTCCGGAGCAAGACTCAAGAATCTCATGCATAAATAAATATTAATGGAAAGAGCTGTTTGTACCAATTCAAAATTGAATCTCAAAGTTAGTATACTTTGGTTTCGTGCTTCCACGTCACGAGAGACATTGTGACGTAATAATCATAAAGTAAACTTCAAACAACTCGCGATCGACATTGTCTTCTCCGTGATAACAATGACGATGATGATATGATGATAACGCTGACGACGAGGACGACGACGACGACGACGACGGCGATAATGATGATGATGATGATGATAATCACATAATAATGATAATAATGACTCTAGAGGTATCGTCGTTAATCACTTGTTTTTAAAACAATTTTACGGCATACATTTCTCGGATTATAAAAACTAAAAAGAAATGGACGAATGACTCGTTTAATGGTAGAATTTCAAGGTGGATAATAATGGCACCCAGGTGCGACAGCAAATGTCATCTTTGACATGGAAGATGATTGATACGAGTCCGCGACATTTTATTAAATGTCACGAAACGTCAGCGACAACGTTCGTCGGTTTGATAGTACTGGTAGACTTGACGTAAAACTACCGAGAAAGAGAGAGAGAGAGAGAGACAGACAGAAAGAGAGATAGAAAAAGATAGATAGACCCTTAAATCCTTTTCTCCTTCGTATATTTTCAGAAGATCCTTTCGAAAGAGTATAACCAACAAACCGGAAGTGAGAAAGCAATTGGACGATTTCGAGGATCACAGACCTTACTTTACATATTGGATCACGACCGTGCAGGTTCTCATTCTGATAATATCTTTAGCGTGTTATGGCTTTGGACCTGTTGGGATGGAACTCAATCATAGATCAGCGAGAGTAAGTTAAATCGTCATGTGTTTTTAAATTCATACGTTCATACGCGTATATCTTATTTCATAATTTTTTTTTTTTTTTTTATAAAAGATCAATTATTACTTTCTATTCAAAAGTTAATTTTTTATTTGGCATAAGTTTCAAATTGTGTATATAATTAATCTTTTTAAGATACGAAAACAAATTGTTTTAGATAGAAAAAAAGAAGTTGATTTATACAGAATTAACAATGAAGAGAAAATAAATCCAAAAAAAAGAATAAATAAATAAATAATTTATCCAATATCCTAAAAAACAATACATAATAGAAATTATGAACGGTTCATTAAATAGCAATATTATTGACGTCGTCGCGAGTAATAAAAATGTAAAATTATTTTACTATTATTAGTTTTATTATAATTATTAAACGAAACTCCCATTTTGCGAGTATGTATATTATACACACATACGTACATACGTACGTGCACAACCACAAGATGTATAGAATCGTTGACCCAAACAATCCCGAATAAAACTTTATATTCGATAATTGATAGATTGCAAATGTTATGCAAACCGCGCGTGCCGTCGTGTGTGCGCACGGCAAATCGTTTCCCTATAAATAATCATGAGGTGCTACGGTCGTCGTGTTATTCAACGTCGTCGTATCTCGATTTGCTCCATTTCTATCTCGATCCTTCGTATCTTTGTATTGTATCTGTCTGTCTGTGTATATATGCATGTACGTACGTATATGTACGTCTGCGGGTATGCGACCATTTATACGCTAAATAGAATTTTGAATTCATCTTCGTTTCTCGAATTCATTTCAATTCTTTCTCAATACATTTTATTTTATTTTTTTTTTTTATTCTTTTTTTTTTTGAATAGAAAATTGTCTGTCCTTTTTGTCTTCTTTTTTTACGATGACGCGTTAAATATGTAACGATCGCTCTTTTTATCTTTTTTTTTTCTCTTTCTTTTTTATTCTTTTTCCTTTAGACACGAAAAAATTAACGTTCGTATAGACGAGGATCAAAATTAAACGAAGCGACTTAATATTTATTATCGATCTTCAGGTTTTGGTAACGAGCTTATCGTTACAAGAAGTCGATTATCAAGAGCCTGCAAATTTCTGGCTCGGACCAAGAGCTGCAGATTTGATACATCTTGGTGCAAAATTTGCTCCGTGTATGCGCCGAGATATTAAAATATTGAAGGAGATCGACATTTGGAGAGAAAGAGAACGAGATACTGCTTGCTGTATCAGAAACGATGATTCCGGTTGTGTGCAATCGAGTAAAGCCGACTGCTCAGTGAGTTCAATTTGATTTTATGTTCGATCATCTAATTATTTCAAATATCTATTTCCTTTTATCCTATAAAGATCGTATCGATAATATAAATTCTACTCTTTTTACCAAACCAACTGGTCCGAGGATTGAAATCAACGATTACGGTAAATTTAATGGACCATTAAGCATGCATTCATTACACGATAATTTATATTTATTTATATTTGAATTTTCTTTATTATTAATCCTTTTCATTGGCCCTTCTAATTTTATGATTATCATGAATATTAACGTAAAAGTGAATATGATTATGTAAATATTATTCAACCTTTAAGATACATAACTTTTTCTTTGTAAGTAATTACGAGGAGTAATCTATAAGTATAGTAATTTGATAAGATATAAAAATAAGATATACACATACATACACACACACACATATATATATATATAGAACACGATATCGACCTGGAAAAAATGGGGCCCTGGAGACAGTGGACCTGGTGGACGAATAAGTGGATCCGTTTGTGGTTTGGACCCAAAATTTTGTGATGCTCCAGCTAGCATAGCCCCGTACGAATGGCCAGATGATATCACTAAGTGGCCCATCTGTCGAAAAACTAATCCGTTCAGTCAGCGCTACAAGTAAGTATGAAGATGATCGAGGATCAAATACTTCTTTGTAAATATTTAATATTAGAAATGGAAAGGTATTCAACGAATTTTTCAATTCGATAGCAAAAATTTGAATCAAAGAGGAAATGGAAACTTTCCGATCGGTCGATACAAAGACAAAATGGCGGAGCACATGGTTTGCGAAGTGATAGGACATCCCTGCTGTATCGGTATTCATGGAATGTGTCGGATAACAACGAAGGAGTATTGTGACTTTGTCGGTGGTTATTTTCACGAGGAAGCATCCTTGTGCTCCCAAGTCGAATGCCTCCACGACGTTTGCGGTATGATACCGTTCCTCCATCCTGAATGGCCGGACCAGTTCTATAGATTATTCACTACGACCTTCCTTCATGCTGGGTAGTATCGCGATCCTTTTTTTTTAATCCCTTCATACCTAACCGATCGTATGGATTTAAACGTGTCATCTTTTAGAATTCTACACCTGGCAATCACACTACTGATTCAATATTTCTTGATGAGAGACTTGGAGAAGCTAACGGGCTCGTTGCGTATCGCTTTGATCTACTTCGTGGGCGCGTTAGCTGGAAATCTGGCCAGTGCAATATTCGTTCCTTACAGAGCGGAGGTAATATAAAATAATTTATAATTTGACATTTACATGTAAATGTAATAGAAAACAAAAACACGATAAGAGAAGACAACATAATCGATTGCTTTTGTTCAGGTTGGTCCAGCTGGAGCACATTTTGCACTGCTCGCCACTCTAGTCGTAGAGGTCCTGCATTGCTGGCCAATGCTGAAACATCCAAGGCGAGCACTTTCAAAGTTAATCTGCATACTTTTGGGTCTCCTAATACTCGGTGTTTTACCCTGGATCGACAACTATGCTCATCTCTTCGGCTTTATCTTCGGCTTCCTTGCGGCTTACGCCTTCATGCCTTTCATATCTTTCGGGCACTACGATAGACGTCGTAAAATCTTTCTTATTTGGGTTTGCCTCGTGCTCATAGTCGGTCTCTTCGTTCTCCTTCTTACCCTCTTCTACAACGTCCCCGTCTACGAGTGCGAGGTCTGCAAGCTCTTCAATTGTATACCCTTTACGCGCGACTTTTGCGCCTCGCAAAATATCAACATCAAGAGGGAAGAGCCCGTATGACACACGGGGCCGCGGTTCAAAGTCGAGCGCGAAGTACCGTTCGGCCCCCGATCCTACGCTCGTTCTCATCCTACAACATTAACAACAACAATAATAACAACAACAGCAACAACAACAACAACAACAATAACAGTAACAACAAGCCAAGAATTCTCGATCCAACGAATTCTCTTAGCCTTTTTGGCTATAATCCTCTCGAATCCTCCGTACGATCGTCATCTACAAAGATCTTCTTCCCACGATACCTTCAATCACGGTTGATCGAGGCCCAATGTTGTCTTTTTTTTTTTTAAATCCTACGAAAAAAAAAAGAAAAAGAAAGAAAAGAAAAGAAAAGTAACGTTGAACCGTAGCATAGTGTCTCGGAGAAGTGCAAGATCCGATAAAATGGCGAATGATCGACGACGATCGAAAGGATCCACCATGTTATTTCAGTGCTTTTTTTTATTCGTCTTCGCCCACTGCCAAGAAAATGCAACCGCGAAGAACGACTACGATGGCGACTAATGAGATCTCTCGAGATGAAGAACCGACATAATGCCTTAAACAAGTATAATCGCGTACTTCCTCGTCGTTCTTCTCCTTCTCGAGTAAAAATATTTAAAATTCTCGATTTTGGAACGATATGAGCCTCGATGGGATGTAAATATATATATTTGCGTATTATTATATATTAGCGTTCGAACGTTTCTTTTTCTTTTTTTTGTTTTTATTTTTTTTCGACGAGATATCACGAATGTAATAAGCACGATCTTTGAGGATTCGTCGAGGAGATAACTGCCGATCCAAGAGAATCCGTTGAGACACGAGCGTTCGTCTCTTTTGGTGTGTGTTAATATTAAAAGAAAAAAAAAAAACAACAAAAAAACAAAAAAAGGAAAAGAAGAAAAGTGAGTGTAAATAGAATAAAAAAAAAGAAAAGAAGAGAGAGAAAGAAAAAAAAAAGAAGAAAAGAAAATAGAAGAAAGTGAGGAGAAGAGAACGGGGGGAGGGAGAATGAAAAAGAAATGAAACAAAACTCTTGTTACATACGTTCTAATGCTCTAATGGACGCGACGATTAATGAAAATAATAATTATAGGGAGAATCTTTGAAAGTGTGCACGTCTTTTTTTCGTCTCACACAGCACGGCGTAGCCGTATCTCGTATGATGTACCTCCGACACACTGGAACTATCTGTGATGGACCACACGATCGACTACGGAGATATTTTTAAATAGTTGTACACGATAGATAGCGAGAGTGCAACACATCATCGTGAGGGCTCGAGGAATCGCCGATATATGATGAATTGTTAGAGAGGAGAGCTTGAGGTCGGATGAGCTTAATTTTAAGAGTCGGAGGGGAGACACACGACACAAGGAGGAAAGTGTTAAAAATTAAGTCTACGATGAAACGAATCACAATTTTTTATAATGGCGCGAAGAAAGAGAGGGATATCAGAACTCTTAATCAATTTTCGAAACTTGTACATATAATTACATATGCGAGAACGAGCGAGCGAGCGAGCGAGCGAGCGAGCGAGAGAGAGTGAGAGAGAGGGAGAGAGAGAGAGGGAGAGAGAGAGAGAGAGAAAGAGAGAGCGAGCGAAAGAAAGAGAGAATGCGAGAAAATGGGACGAATGGAAGCGTGTTTACGCGAAGCGTTTCAGTCGAATCGACTATGGTTAACGTAATATTGTAAATGTGTATTTTATTATAACGGGTATGTAAGATGTAATGGCAAAATAAGCAGCTGGTCCGAGATCCGTGATTTTATTCGTCTCTGCAGCTTAACGAGTTTTAAGGCGTGTTTGCGTTTAACGAACTAGAGCTAGCGAGAACAGAAGACGGAAATAAAATGTGCCACAATGTGAAAATGATCGAGCAAGCAGGTTGAAAAGGATGATACGGCAACGTTCGTACGAGGGTGATTGAATGAAGCATTTTTCGAAAGATCGCTTATAAACGTCATTTTTATCTCCATCGTATCAATAAATTATCGTCTTGTATAAATCGTTAGTCATTAAATCTTTTTCGTTTGAATTGTAATTGATTTTTCTTTTTTTTATTTTCTTTTTTTGGTTCTCTTTCTTCTTTCTTTTTGTCTTCCTTTTTACTTCAAATTTTATCAACATTCCCAATTGTGTTATCTAAAAATTGTTTCGTCCAGATCACCCTCGTATATTTCTACCTGCATATATAAAGTTTTGCAACCTCCTCTGATATAGCACGCTCAGTTAAGGATTGATTCTTTCGTTGCCACAGCTAAGTCAATCATTCTATTCGTTTACTTCTTGAAAATTATTCTGAAAAGAATAGCAATTCTTGTCTTCCTATTGTGTTCAACATTCTTTTTTATTATCTTTAAATTTTAATTATACCAAATACCTATAACTTTTAATCAATAATAATTAAGATTTCTTTTCATAATATTATATATGCAATAGAAAGCTTGACACCACAAGTATAACAAATTTAAATTACTTGATAAGAAAACTTTTGCATATGCTTTCTGACTATCATTAATCGCCGCATATTTCCTTCTATTAATTTAATCGTATTTATGATTGACACAATGCTGGGCACAAAACCGAATTCTCGTATTTTAGCGTAGAAGCGTAAGATTAACAACAATAACAAGAAACAATCTCCCCCCATTCCCTACATCACGCTCGTACATCCAATAGTATGCTAACTTAACTTATATTGCGCAAGAAGAGTACTGCCTATTGCAGTCTACATATTAACGTAACGATCATTATGATTATATGATTACTATTGATTATTATTATTATTAATTATTATTATTATTGTGATTATTATTATCTTTATTATTACTTAACAGAATAATTGCATCCTCGTGTAATAAAGGATACAAGAAAGAAATATGAAAGAAGAAATCTAATTTAATGCGAGAGAGAGAGAGAGAGAGAGAGAGAAAGAGAGAAAGAGAGAGAGAGAGAGAGAGAGAGAGAGAGAGAGAGAGAATGAAAGAATGAGAGAGAGAGAGAGAGAGAGAGAGAAGTATGATGTGTGAATTGTTCAATATTAATGACACGTTCGAAATTTTGTGATAAACGAATATATAAGGGACATAAAAACCAAAAATGAATGAAGCTAAGCTACGTATGAAGCCATAAATGCAATGAGTATCGATAACACACATGAAACTTTTCGGATTATACATATATAAATAAATATATATATATAATATATAATATATATATATATAAAAATATATATATATAAATATGAATATAAACACACGAAGAAAATGAAAAAGAAATAAAAAAAGAAAACGTATGCCGATTAATGGAAGCCCAGGTGTACCGTGGCGATTGTCGACGAGTAACATATTGTTATTATTGTAAATGTGTCATATACATACATATAATAGCATGCGTAAAAGAAAAAAAATAACAAACGGAAAAAATGCCACCACATGATATACACAACAAATACGTGATGACACTCACACGCATACATGCACGCGCGTGCGTGTGCGCGCACACACACACACATACACATGTTAAAAAAAAACATGACACACACAGTGAATGAGAAAAATAAAATTGAGAACCTTCGATATTTCCATACCGATCACGGCGAGGTGGAATGTCGTCTTTCGCCGCGGGGCGAAGGGGAGATAGCTACGTTCAAAGTGCCTCCCTCGAGAGACTAAGGATTAAACAAAATAATTAACCAAAAAACAAATGAGAAAGAAGAAAGAAAAAAAGAGAAAAAGAAAGAAAAAAAGAAAGAAAAGAAGAAAGAAGGAGCAAATAATAATAATAATAATAATAATAATAATAATAATAATAATAATAATAATAATAATAATAATAATAATAATATTAATATTAATATTAATAATATTAATAATAGTAATAATAATAATAAAAATAATAAAAATAATAATAATAATAATAATAATAAAAATAATAATAATAATAATAATAAAACAAAACAAAACAAACAAAACCAAAGTGTATTTCGTATGTATGTATGTAATAATTGCAACAACGGTCGACACATTGTCACTGAGTTTACGAGAAATATACGGAATGTGTGTATAATTTTATTTCGACTTCTTTCAATAGGGATTGCGTCTGGGTTGCGTCTGGGTTGCGTTTGAATTTAAACAAAACAAAAGAACAAAATTAATTCATTTGATTTCGACTGTCAAACTCTATATCTTTTTTTTTGTTCTTTTCTCTTTCTTTTTTCCTCTCTTTTTTCTTAATATAAGTGAGATCGGTGGTCAACGTTCTACTATTTATTGCCTAAGAAGGAGAAATTGAAATAAACATGTTTTATTCAATTAAGAATGAGAGAGAAAGGAGAGAGAAAAAAGAGGAAATAAAGGAGAGAAAAAAAGACGATGAAAAAAAAAAAGGAAACGAAAGAAAGTCGTGTACGAATGAGATAAATACGACGACGTCTCGAACACTCGTCGGTGATTTGCTCTTGATTCCGTTTGCGAAGAAAGATAAATTAAAAAAGAAAAAAAGAGAGAGAAAGAGAGAGAGAGAGAGAGAGAAAGAAAGAAAGAAAGAAAAGAAAGAAAAAAAAGCCCATGTAAATAAACGTATGCGTCGAAAATGGACCAAGGATAAAACTAGCGAGGCTCGTGGCGCGTGTAAAATTCATTTGTCGCATTTATTATTAACGATCGTAGACGAGTTCTCGGCCAGGTAGGATCGTAAGTAAAGGTACAATTAACTCTAATGTTATTTAAAAAAAAAAATAAATAAAAAAAATAAAAAATCTATTAATACAACAAAAAAAGAAACAAAAGTGTGAAGCTACATCGTACATTCACGATACCGACGACGACGTATGCGGCTATCATTCCTGCGAAGAAAGAATAGAATGAAAAGAAAAAATAAAATTATGATCGATAGATCAAATTTTTTTTATTCGATCCCGCATACGTCGTCGTAGAGATTGCCACGAATTTTCCAAACGGAAAAAGAGCGAATTAAACCGACAATGTGTGTAAAATTTAATGAATTATTAACGATAGTCCTCTCGATCCCCTTTTATATATACATATATAAATATATATATGTATATATATTTATACATATATATGTATGTATGTATATATATATATATATAGTTTAGAAACATTCCACCACAGCCGCGCGGTATTATTTTTCTGTATCCCTGTATCTATAATGAATGATGTAAACAAACGACGATGGACTACAAAATTACGAATATGCGACTGTATCATGAACGATTATTATTATTGTTATCATCATTAATATCGAACACATTATTATTTGCATCATTATTATTTTCTTTATTATTCATTATTTACTTATTTATTATTATCATTATTATCAAATTAACTAATCTTTTTTACTAGCTATCGATAAATTCTTCAACTACAAATTATTATTATTACTAATCATAATGATACATTGTGTACTCTTGTCGCTATTTTATATGCGTATATATATATATATATATACGTATATATATGCATACATATATATGCATACATATATGTGTGTGTGTATATGAGAGCGTATATACACACATATATATATCCCGAACACATATTAATTTAACAACAATAAAGAAAACGTGAAATTCATAACTCGTATGGAATAGCGCCACGTGCTGACACATAATTTTTCAATTCATTCAATTCTGCACTACGATCTCTCTCATTTACATTAGTTTTTCTAATCCATAAACAAAGAAAGAAAAAAAAAGGAAAGAAAGAAAATTGTTTCTATACCATCCTTATTTTTGTGCTCGTGTCGCCGTATGAAAATGACGGTAGGATAAAAAAATTAAAAGCAAGAAAAAATATAAACAAAGAAAAAAAAATAAAAGAAAACGAACGTTGCATGTATAATTCCGTGATACGAAAATATAAATGGAAAGGAAAAGAAATATATATGTTAAATATAAAACTAATAGATCTCTTTATCTGTGCAGGTGGGTAGCGTAGAATAGCAATGCTCTTTTTTGAAAAACGTCGCTTGAACTTGAAGAAAAGAAAAAAATAAAAGAAAAGTTAAAATTAACGTTTATTGTATCATATACATATATAAAGACAATGCTACATACATAATAACGCGTATCTTAACGCGATACCATTATCAGTTTATAAGCTGGATATTTTTTATGGGAATAAAGGGAGTACAACAATAATCGAGAATACTGTATATCGTGAAACCATTACGTAACAAAATATAAAAGATCGACTTTTTTTTTTACTGAAATATCTTGCATTTTTTCAATTGATTTTCAAGAATGTTTCAAGAAAGTTTCAAAGTCGTCGATAAAAACGAAACGAGATAATACTGAAGCTCATCTTCATAGATCACAATAAAAAGATCTCAGTTTTACTCGGTTTATTCGTAATAAGTGAAAATGACTAAACCGAGAGCAATAAATTCCGAAGTTTCTACAACGTACGTAGAATAATTGTCTCTTTGTAAATCCCACAAACACGCCATATTGATTTCCATATGTTGTCCGAGTTTTTGTATTATCGTCATGACCACTGTGTATTTGTAACTACAATAGGAAAAATCGTGTTAACAAATTTATGAAAACTATTTATGAAAAGCAGTTAATAATTGATGATTAATGAAAACTCTGGAAAATTAGGAAATATAATTCGGCGATAATACCGGTCATAGGACTTTTTAAATATTATATCGCGCACTTTCTGTGACATATCTTTACAAATCTCAAGACATATTATAGGATTATATCTTATATCTTGCAAGGTGGAAGACATTACGTCCTGCAATATTTTATCGACTACTTCTACTTTTACAGGAAAGAAAGATTCTAATCGGTATGTATTTTGATATCTTGGAATCTAAAATATTGAAATAAGGATTATACATTTCATTGATAGAGTTGAACATTGGATAGAATGCATTAGAAAAGTAAACAAATTGTTTCGAAATATACATCGTACCTTGATACCGCCTTTCAATGTTCTAAATAGTATGCTAGGTCTTCCTAATCGCGTTATAGAGCTTCTGTTTCGACGTAAAACTAAACAGTTTCATTAGGATATAACCAAACATTTTCTTGAATATTATTGCAAAATGAATATTAACAGTAACATGTATATTTTACTTACCCCCAGACATAATTATAACGTTTATGTATATAAATGTTCACTATATAAATGAATGAAAAATATAAAAATATATGCATGTAAAAAGAGATAATATAGGACAATTATATAAAAATAATATAGTTAAACAAATTTACGACATATTCTTTATGAAGTATATTGAATTTGGCGCGTATCAATGACTTTGATAATGTAAATCTAAAAGTAACGTAACTCGATATGCTTGTTCAGTTATCATTGATGATAAAATGAAATCGAATCAAATTTCGCAGTATTTTTCAAGTGATGAATATTTTCGACAATTCTATTCTATTTTATGATAATTTAAATTGTTGGATTAACACGATTATTTGATTTAAATAATTAATGAATACTACACATCTATCATTGGATAAGATATAAGGGATGATTTCAATTGGAGTTTACCGATTCATAAAATTTAAAGCTCATCACTGATTGAAGGATATTCTAGTGGTCAAGAAAATACAACCAATGAATGTTAACGTGACTCGTATGTAAAATGGAGGTATAAATGAAAGACAAGTGTAACAGTTGGCAACACGGTATTCTTTTTCGAACGTTTCCCTGTACAGGCGGTGTAATCGTGGCTCGCTGCCACTTTAACCCGGTACACCAAAAGAGGTTTCTAAGATGGCGAAGAAAACGTTGGTGGATAAAACGCCTCAAAATGAAGATGCTGTCAAAAATAACGATGATATTTTGAATGACGATGAAGAACCAAACTTCAGTGATCCAGAAGGTTTTGTTGATGATATTACCGACGAAGGTAAGCACGTTTTATTCGAAATGACATTCAACAATTGTTACCCTACGTTGAAAGAAGGCATGGTCGCGTACAATTCGGAAATGTGGCACATGCGATATAACCTCCAAAAATCAAACTCTGATTTGTCTATATATAAGTAAGGAAAAAAAAAAAGTAAATTTATGAAACTTTTCCTTACGTAATAATTGCCTGCTTTGAAAATATCTTATACTATTTCTGATCTTTCTTTGTTTACATTTTTATATCAGAATTACTTGGTGACATTTTAAAACAAAAACCTTCGGAGACGGATGGTGTTGAATCTGTAGTCGTAATTGACGGCGTACCTCAAGTGGAACCAGAAAGATTAGAAAAATTGCAATCATTCATCAGTAAGGTCCTTGGGAAGTTTGGCACAATAGTTAATCAATACTATCCCAAAAATGAAAATGGATATACCAAAGGGTTAGTTGTGTCTCTATATGAATTAAGATCCATTATAAGAATAATAATTTTATCTTTTCATCTTTTTTGTCACTGTAAAATAGGTATATCTTTTTGGAATACAGTAGTCCAATGAATGCGTTAGCAGCAGCAAAGTCTGCAAATAATCATAAAATTGATAAGCAGCATACTTTAAAAGTAAATCTATTTACTGACTTCAAAAAGTATGAAGAGATTCCTACTGATTGGGAACCACCGAAACCTCAACCATTCAAAGCAGCTAGCGATTTGCATTATTATTTATTAGAACCAGATGCTTATGATCAGTTTTGTGTATTATATGGAAATGGTCCTGCTGTATCTGTACAAATTTGGCAAAACTCTGCTCCTGAACCTACATTGTTAGAAGATCGACCTGTAAGTTCAGTTATGGATTATATGTAATTTATTAGCAAATCATCAACAATGACGTTTACAAATATTTTTTACTAACAGCGTTGGACAGAGACATATGTCAAATGGTCACCTTTAGGTACATACTTGGCAACCTTTCATAAATTAGGTGTTGCATTGTGGGGTGGTCCTCAATTTGTCCAACAAGTGAAGTTCAGTCAAAGAGGCGTTGAATGTATTGATTTCTCACCTTGTGAACGTTATCTTGTAACATATACACCACGAACTGATCTAGGTTCAGATCAAAAACGCTTGGCTGTATGGGATATTCTATCTGGTCAAGAGAAACGTTCTTTCTATCCAGAAGGATCTTCAGTATGGCCTATATTCCGTTGGTCCCATGATGACCAGTATTTAGCTTGGATGGGTATAGATGTTTTAAGTGTTTATGAAACACCAGTAAGTTTTTCCTACATAATATGTGTATGTGTGTAAATTATATTTTTTCTAATTCATTTGTTACATATGTCATAAAAATTGTTGATTATTTTAATAAGATTTATTTTGTTTTTGCAAATGTAAATAGGAATAGTTATAAAATTAAAATAAACAAATTTATGCTTGTTTTATAGTCATTCAGACTACTGGATAAGAAAAGTATTAAAATCCCTGGTATTCGAGACTTCAGTTGGTCTCCTACAGATAATGTTCTTGCTTACTGGGTGCCAGAAGATAAAGATGTTCCTGCAAGAGTCACCCTGCTGGAGATTCCAAAGTAAATAATTTAGTATTTGTATTTTTTTTTTTTTTTTGAAAATTATTTTTTCTTATATACAAATTAATTAATATATGGTTATAGTCGCAACGAGATACGAAACAAGAATTTGTTCAATGTTGCCGATTGTAAGATATATTGGCAGAAATCTGGAGATTACTTATGTGTAAAAGTAGATCGTTTCGCTAAACGTAAAGAAAAAACAGAACAAAAATATACAGTAAGCTCGATAAAACATTTGAAAATGTACATACATTTAAATGAATTATTAAAAGACGAACTATTTTCTAATACTGTATTTTTGATTATAGGGAATGTCATATAACTTTGAAATATTTCATATGAGAGAGAAACAGATCCCTGTTGACAGTGTAGAAATAAAAGAACCAATCCATGCTTTTGCATGGGAACCAATTGGCAACAAATTTGCTATAATTCATGGAGAAATTCCAAGTGTAAACGTAAGCTTCTATGAAGTTAGATGTGGTCATCAACCTGCTCTTCTCAGTGAGTTGACAAATATACTTATTAAATCTTGTTTTCCTTCTATTTGAAAAGTTATTTTTAAAACTTGAATTTATTTAACAGAGAAATTGGAAAAGAAGGCATGTAATCATTTATTCTGGTCACCATCTGGTCAATTTGTTGTATTGGCTGGTCTAACAACAATGGCTGGTGCTCTTGAATTTATTGATACTAATGATTTTACCATTATGAACTCAACTGATCATTATCAAACTTCAGACGTCGAATGGGATCCAACTGGAAGGTTTGTTAAATTTTATTCTTTTTTTCTCTTCTAATATATTTTATAATTAATATTTTCCTGCCTTTTAGATATGTTGTAACAGCTGTTTCTAGCTGGAAAACTACTGTCGATAATGGTTATTGGATATGGACATTCCAAGGTCGTATTTTGAAAAGAGTTAACTTAAATGCATTCAATCAGTTATTGTGGCGTCCTAGACCACCGACTCTCCTGACCGCTGAACAAATTAAAGAAATTAAAAAGAATTTGAAGAAGTATTCGGCTCAATTTGAAAGCAAAGATCGTATGAGATTAACACGTGCTTCCAAAGTATGTAAACTTTTAAAATGTATTAATCGCCAAATATACGTGTGCCGCGCGCACGTGTGTGTATATCATTATTTTAAAACTATACTTTATTATAGGAACTTATTGAGAAACGCTGTGCAGCAATGAAAGCCTTTGAAGAATATCGCACCAAGAGAATAGAAGAGTATAATAATCAAAAGAAACGTCGCCTTGAATTACGTAACAGTGAGTATAATTGCCACAAATGTTATTAAAAACTAATAACTTTGAAATCTAGCATGTAATGTACTCCATATATTTTTCAGATATCGATACAGATGAATTAGATTCTGATTCTAAGAACGTAGAAGAAGAAGTTGTAGAATTTTTCGTAAAGGAAGAAACGTTTGTTATTGATGATAAATAAATAATAAAAGCATCAAATTTTTCTTCTGCTTGCTGGTCTTGGAAATCTCTGAAGCAAAGTCAGTTGAATCAACTAATTGTGCAAAGTGTCACCGTGGTTACTATAATAGAGTCATATTGATTGTGACTCTATAAATAGTTAAAAATGACTGTCCTATACGGTTATGGACAATTCCTATCATATTCTTTCTGTATTGTAATTGGAATGAATTCTGTAATTTCAATAATCCGCATAAAACGTCGGAACCATAGTAACATAAAATATTACCACATCCCATACAGAATAGCATGTAGACAAGGAAATAATTATTCTACCAATTTGTATACATCAGAGAATTTTTTTATTTATTTAACCTATGTCCACGATAATTAATTTATCATTTGCAAAAGCAAAATATATCTTATTAAAACAATCAACAATTTTTACATGACATGTAATAAACGAATTAGAGAAGATATGATATTAACATTATAACATAATTTATTTCTGTCTGATAGGTTTGTCTGTATTAATGAAATATGTACCGTAATATACACTATGTACTCTATGTGTTACAGAATTATTTTTATTTACAGTCTTATTATACGTGTGCTAACGCGAATATTTTAACCAAGCTATAGAATGATCCTTATTAACTTAAGCTATCGTTCGCCAATAATACTCTATTTGTATATATTAATATAATATAATGTTTATAATAATTAAATAAGTTTTGAGGTATTGGTTATTGAATGAAACCATTGAAGACGTTGGTATTGTACTAAAAAAAATATCGAAATAACACAACTGTTGTGCGTATCCAAGCTGGAGGTATTCGGTCTTCTTGAGAAAATGTTCTTTTTGTAACTGGTTTAGCACACGTAAACAAACGTTCCTGTTCTTCTTGCAAAGCCATTTGTAATTTTTCATTTTTAGTTACAATTGCAATTTGTGTTTCCAAATCTCTGTTTACTGATCTGTAACCTAATATATTACGGGCCGTAAAATATTATTTCTTTGCGTTTTTCTTTAGTTTTATTATGACATACCAAAATTAGGTGATCCAACAAGAGTCAGACAAGGTCTTTGTTGACCTGGTAAAAAATACCAAAGGCCCTTAGCATGATATGTCCATCCTGGTTTAATAAATTCCCATAATGTTACTCTTTCTTGTTGACCTAATCTTTCACACGTTTTATAAAATAATTCTTCTATTTTTGTGTATACTGCTGGAATACTACTTGCAATACCTTTCGCACCTACAGATTAACATTAGTATCATACAAGATCTACTATTACTTGAATGAAGAAGTTTTTATATAAATGTAGTATGTATAATTAACGTACTAAAAAATCCATTAGCAGTAGGATGTGCTGTTAGAAGATCACACGTAGCTTGACATTGTTTAAGTACAGCACTGATATAATCTGAAGTTAAATTAAAATATCCAGTTGCTAATTTAAGTCTTGCTCCCAATGAAGCTGATTGTAACAACTTCAATGTCACTTCACTATCATGTAATATATTAAGTTGACCCATTTGTACTAATGGAAAAATCCAAGTATCTACATCTGAAGCCTCTTCTAACAAATAAAATAACTATTAATTTGAATATAGAACTACTAAATTCTTAAATATAAAAACTAATTACTTTGTTTGTTAAGCTCAATACGTTTTTGAATTTCATTTTGGAAAAGCGTTTTTATTCTGTGTGCAGCTTCCTCAGAAAATTCTTGCTTTGGTCCTTCACATGGATGAGAACTTAATGTAGAGTTTAACTTTGTACTACCATCTGATTGTAAAACAAAACTAAATTCTCCCACCCTTTTAACTAAGTCATCATAGAAATCACAGAGTTCCTTAGCATCTTCTATTATAAAATATCGGTCCTGCCGATTCGTGAAATAATCGTTACTTAAATTTGCACTATAAAAATATAAAATTCATTAATATTATCTTACTATAAAATGATTACTAATGCACATACGTACATACCCACTTATTATCAAAGTATCATCTATCATATACAATTTCATATGTTGTAAACCTATAACTTCATTGTAACGATCCGGCATAATAACTTTTAAAAGTCCACGAAGTTTAGGTGTATGATATAGAAAAACTTCAGAGCAATGAGCATATTTTCCTTTGAGCAATGGTTCTAACATTTTACGTGAATTCTGTGTACCTCTAGAACCTCTCATGTAATCTAACAAAAATCTTGCTTTAATATTTCCATTGCTTGAAAGAATAGCATGCTCTATTGTTTGTACCTATAAACAATTATAAATTTTATACTCGGTTTAGGAGATTATATAATACAAGTAATAAATGATTCTATTATTTACCAATTCAGATTCTAACTTCCCAGTTCCCAAATATAAGGATGCAAATGTGATTCTCTTTTTAGCAAATTTACACATTTTTAATAATGTACCATAAAAATGAACAGGTTCATGAATTATTGTAATCTGTAATATAACACCAATATACAAAGTAAGATTTATATCGATCTAGATATATGTATATATTATTATCAATTTTACCTTTGAACCATTTATAGGAAATCCTGGTGCAACTTTGTGCAACCAGCATAAATTGTCTACTTTGGGATGTAGCATTTCTATTTCTAAAAGTTTATCTTCCTGTAAAATTGTGATTTGTGTTCTATTTCTTGCGATAAATAAATTTATTCTATACGGTTTTAAATATGTTTGAAGATTTACTAGTTTCAATCCATTACACCTAGAATTTTATTACACATGCATTAAAAAAAGAACAAAAAAGAATATTTTGAAGAGAGTTGTAATTATATATTTCATGTGTATGATCAATTTTATATAATACTTAATTGTATATATAGAAACATTACATAACAATGAAAATAGCTTAATATATTACAACAAAACGAAGGTCATACAAAACATTCGATTAAGTATAAAATTAGATTTTATGAAACATCAAAAAAAAGTTTTGAGGTTAATAGGATATCTTATTTCTTCTTACGTTAGAGAAATTACATTGTAATCGCTATATAGAGTTACCGTTTCAAAATTCGCTTCCAAAACTGCGAGGTGGAAATGTGCATGAGTAAAATTTATTCTACAAATGAATTTCTAGTTTAATTTGTGAAGCTGTGCTTTGTCAAAGGAGCTTGTAGACACATGCAGTATATACGTAGAACTTCAAAAATTTTATTAGTCACAAAAGTGTCGTCAGAAATATAAGATTATACTGTTTCACAAAAACCGTACTGTATATCATTTTTTAATATAAATAAAATCAACAAGACGATAACACATACAAAATTTTCTGTCTATATTTATATGATGTCAAAAATGTTATACTTAATAATATTTATTCTATCATACAATTTTTTATTTTACGTACAATAAAATGATTAAAATTTTACATGAAATTAAATATGAAGGAAGATAGGAAAGTCAGAATTTGATAAAACTTAGAAAATCAATATTTTAAATATCAAAAATACTGAAAATTTTATTCATATATAAAAAGACATATTCAAAGGTATAATCATATATTCCAGAAAAACGGGACCTCGATCCAACATTTACGATAATTGAAGCATTATTTAACAATAAATCGCTAAATTTTTACAATTTACAGTGAATATATACATGTAATAAAAAGAGACAGAGAGAGAGAGAGAGAGAGAGAGAGAGAGAGAGAGAGAGAGAGAGAGAGAGTATCAAATTATATAATATATTAATAAGAATGAAAAAAAATATTCAATGTAAAGGATAAAACAGTGTCTATGAAATAGTTCGTCTATAATTTACGTGCTATAGAGTAGTTTATCAACAATTCCTAGCGTGACTACAAAGTAGGGCATTAATGATTCATAACGTGTCTACAGAATAGTTAATCAAAGATTTATCGATTTACCGATATCATATTACTGTGCATTTCAATAGCATTGCTAACTACAGTGAAATAATTTTCATTGGTGCACGTTGATTGAAATTATAATTTACTATTTTTTATTATTTAAAACAATAAACATTTTCAACTTAATTTTAACATAAATTAAACAATATTTACTCGTGTTAGCAAGACAACAAATCTAAAGAATTACCAGTTGTTTAAATAAAAAACCTTCGAAAATGAAAGTAGTTCTGAAAATTATGAACCAAGATGGCGCCACTATCAATTACCGTAAATTGGCGTTCCCTTTTTTATGTTTATTGTATAAAGTGGCTTATAAGTTGGACGTGTATAAAATATTTTCGACTATCGTGTACGTGATTGAAAAATAATTTTTGAAGTAAGTGGAGTATCTAATTGTATTATCGTTAAATATTCTTTCATCTTCCTTTAACAGTAGTGAACCATATTTATTGTTTATGAAACATGATAGGATGATGATTAATCAAAAATATAAATATTTTCTTCTTTATTATATTTTAACTGTTAATTTAATAATTATCTAGATTTTTGATAAGTAATAGATTTATATTATTTATTCGTATGATTTGATGTATGTTAATATTTGCAAATAGATCGACCTAGAATAAATTTTTGAGAACTTTGAAATGTATAAATGTGAATGAAATTTCATTAAATATTTAATCACATAGTTTGTTATTATTAAGATTTTGTAATATGCAGAAAAAGAATTTAATAAGTACTTGTAATTACGTATAGTGTAGAAGTTTGAAAAAATTAGCGGTAATACTTCTTCTAAAAATAACTGATTACTCATATGCTTGTTATTACACAAGTGTGGTAACTACACATGTTAATGTGATTTATGTCGGTGTATGAAATTTTGGGCGTTGACACTTGTTAATAATATTTTATTATCTTCCTTATTGTAATTTCGATTAAAAAATGACGATTTTTACATGTCCTCTCTTGTTTGAATATATATTACGAATTTTATTCAAAAAATATTGTCATATTATTAAAGAAATTACGAAATAATCGAAATTAATAATATGCAATTTTTTTCCTTTCTATTTGCTGCTTATAATAATTCGTGTTTTTAAAAACCTTGATTTATACAAATTTCGTAGAAACTGACTATAAAAATTTAGACTTAATGTAATGTCTATACAATGTTATCATATCTAGTTTTAGCATTATGTAACTGAGAATATCAAAAACAACATAAAATGACATATGTTCCATGCCTATGATATTTAGCTTTTTTATATTAATTGACTCAAAATAGAATGTAAGATATAGTTAAATTAAAATGTAAATATTTTCTTTTTGTCTCTAAATAGATCTAAAATTATTTCTTTTTTTTATGAAAATAAATTTTCGTGCATTTTTGATATTGTCTTAATATTTTCTTTTATATATATATATAATTAATATATATCACATATAGTAATATAAATTATATATAGTTAATCTAGTACAAAATGAACAAAAATACTCCACCACCACCATACGAACCTCCACCATACGCACCTCCATCTTATAGTCAAACTGTAGGAGGTGTTCCACCTGCTAGTCCATTTACATCTGCTGATATCTGTGAGTTTGAATATAATCATTTAATTCCATATTATATATTTTTTAACATAAATACGTCATAATAAATAATTTTGTTAATACAGATGCACAAGGACCAACTATTGTAACTACTATTGTTCCTATGGGACCGGGACCAACTCATACAATTTGTCCACATTGTCAAGCTGAAATCGAATCTACAACGAAAACAGAACCTGGCATGATTGCTTATATTTCTGGAGTTGTAATAGCTTTACTTGGGTATGTATATTTAAAATGTTATTTGATCTACAAGGAAAATAAAATAAATCATATATGACTGAATATTTTTTCCAGTTGTTGGTTTGGTTGCTGTTTAATTCCTTGCTGTATTGACGAATGTATGGACGTACATCATACCTGTCCAAATTGCAAAGCTTATCTCGGACGTTATCGAAGATGAATCAAAGATTATCAAAAACAAAGACTTGAAATTTTTACTTGGAATTTCAATGTATAATATTATTTATATCTAATACGAAATCCCATTAATTTTATCTTCTTATCTTACGTGTATATGAGTGTGTAGAATCTTCAGGATCTGAAAGATAAAATGTAAATAATATTAAGTTTTTTCCAAGCTACAGCAAAATGTTTAACAATTACAAATGAAATGTTTTCTTCTCTATTAATTCTATTTATTATCGGTTAAAAGTATCTCATATGGAATTATATAAAAGAAAACATTGCATATTTATATAAAAGAATACAGTTAAAATCTATTTTGATGAAGTTTATTAAAGTATATTATTTTTTTTATAAGCTATTTGTTTATCATTATGAGCACTTATATTTAATGCTCACTTAATAAAGTAAAATATAGGCTGCTTCAAATAAGGCATTTGTTGAAATAAGTGCTCTATTTCAACAAATTTAGCCTTTAATTTTTTATAATATTTAAACTTTGTCATATTGAATCGAATTTTAATACTAATATATTAGTATTAAAGAAACTTGTATAATAACAAATATATGTATTGTAACGTTATTTTTAATATACACGGTATATAAGATGAAAGCTTTATGCACAATTATTTTTTTCATAAAAAATAAATTTAAGAGTTATATATATATATATATATATATATATATATATATATATATGATTAAATATTATATATATTCAAAGAATCTTAACATTTCTTAAAATTTACACTATTTGAATTTTTTTTCTTCAATGAAAATAAAGTTTGAAATTAGGTAGTAATACAATGAATAATAGAAATACAATTTAACAAAAACAAATATTTTTGTACACAGTAGGAATAAGGACATACTTTATTTATAATTTGCAGTACAAAGACCCTGCAGGGGGTAACAGAGATTTTGATAATTATTATAAACATTGAAGCAGAAGATTAATGTACACAGACATGGACTGATGCCTAAAGCATTAAATATATAGAACTCTAATAAACAGAGTATACTAAAAATGAAACTTATTTTAATACTTATCAATGTCAACTAATAATCATACTGTTGTATTTTTCTTGTACCTCTTCCTCCTGAATCTTCTAACTGTACTTTGACATAAATTATTTTTTTAACATATTTTATATAGACTATTCTATTGTCGAACATTTCCTTGTCGAACAACAAGATTGTTATTTCAACAGAGATTGATAAGTAATTATCACCTACATGCTTTCAGTAATTAAATAAGCAAGATTAATGTTTTATTTACTTTGTTTAATTTGATTAATTTTCTTAGATTTGGCTTCAATTTTATCCTCCAATTTATGAATTAACTCATCCAACTCGATCTAAATATAGAAAGAGAGAAATAATATTTACAATATTAATTATATATAAATAAAAGTTAAACTGGATAAAAAATATAATATATATTTACCTCACTATATGTGTACATTAATGTACAGCTTTTTAAAATTGATTTATTTTTGGTAAGCAATTGTAACGCGTGTACTAAACAATAAACACTATCATCTTGTGAATTATTTACCAAGGATACAAATAAATTTGCTCTACAAGTTTCACATTCAAAATCTCCATCATCTTCTTTCACCTTTCTCCCTTTTCCACGTTTACCACAAGTAGGTAAGGGTAATCTTTCTTTATTGGTGAGACCCAAACATTTTAATTGCTTGCGATGATCAATTTCTCTTTCACGAATCTTTATAACACTTGGTAAAATCTAAAGTGCGAAATTTATTTAAAAAATATATACATTTGTAAAGAATGCATATTATATAAAAACTATAATTCTTACTTGTTTCAATATATCTATATTAGATCGTGAATCATTAATAATATTAAATAATAATCTTTCAAATGAAAAAATTGAGGGCTCACAACTGTCCTGTATATCCTGGAATAAATTGCATATATTAGTATATAAATATCACAAATTACTAACAAAACACACACACACACATACAGACGTATTCTAATGCATACTTTGAATACTTGTTCCGCAGTTTCTAACCAAGAGGGTTGTGCAAAGTAAACACTTTCTGATACCACATATCCTGTACATATACTGGATGTAAATGCTTTTGGAAATACAATAATAAATTGTCCAGGCTCTTGAACTGTCTGACACAAAGATACACCATTGCTAACTAATAATTCTGGTGGTACCATAGCAGTGTCGGAGGGTAACCATATCGTTTTGTTTTTACAATATTGTGGTAACATTTTTGTTAAAGCTTCCTTGAAATTATTATTGTGTTCGTCTGGTATACCATACCATATTTTTTTAGCACCTGTATGCAAATACTCGATCCATGGAAGGCCATGAGGATCGCGATACCAGCAACAAGCAGTAAATAACATACCAACATGTAACGTTGGTACAGTTACACCTAAAAAATAAAATTATATATGTACACACACACACACACACACACATATATTGTATCAAAATAATTATAAGCATATATATTAAATAATAGTTTTATTCCTTACCCATTAATGGTCCTAAAGCTCTTAATACCGATCCTGCATTGTTGGTAAGAACTTTGAGATTCCATGGATGTTTTGCAAATGGACTATTTTTGGCAACAGAAAAACCAAAACCACGACCGCTTGAATCAATGCTTGCTGCATGCACGCAGACGTGACGCTTTCTTTCTGTTACATGTTTCCAAAATGCAGATTCAACTTCATTCGCAGATGCTCCTTCAGACTCGTTTCTAGAACGGCGGTTTTCCCCGAACCACATGCGTAGAGTATTTCGTGCAATTCGGTAGTAGGCATTCAGAGGCATATTCCTGCCCTTTAATATATATTTAAAATATAATAAAAGCAATGTTATATATATATACATATATATATAATTTATATCACTTTGTGATATTATTATTATAAAAATAAATAACACAAAAAATATAAATAACATTTTACTTAACTGATAATTAGAGATTTAGTGTATAAAAATAAAAGTAATAAAAAAAATCAAATAATTTTTATAACAAAATCTTAATATATTGTGATCTCATATTGCAACTTTGCCATATACTTTGTGATTTTGATAATTAAACAATTAAAACAATATAATTATCTACTTCGATCGTACTTTCACGATGCACTCCTCAATTTCATCTGAGGTGTCATCATCTTCTTCATCTTCATTATCAGTTGCAGATGTATCTTGCATTTGCAATGTTTTATTTTCTCTTTTTAACCATTCAGCTTCAACTTCATCGAATAATTTACTTCGTTCCTCTGTGAAAACAATAATTTATAATGTGTATATTTAAATAGAATTATATATAAAAATGATAATATGTTATAATTATACCTGGTGACAATGTATCATATGGCAATAAATATTTACAATAAACATCATCTAATTTAGTGACACGATCCTGCGCAGATTTCGGTATTTTCATTCCATCTGCTACCTTTTGCCATTTTTTCTTTTCAATAACTTCTTTTAAACCACCTAAACTTTGAACTGTTTGATATAGATGTGGCAAATCAACTTCCATGCCACCAATCTGAATAAAAGTAGGAAAATACGTATATATGGGTGAAACTTTTTCTTTTTTAACGTAAAGTAAATAAAAAATATTTTTTACCCATGGTGAACGAGTAAGCGTTATGCTTTGTGTTGCTAAATACTTTTTTATAGCCATCATTTCTTTCACATTAGGACCCCATCTATGAAGCATGCGATGTACATATTGATTGTATGCAGTAAATCGCATATCGTCGGCTACTTTACATTCTGGCTACAATAATAAATATTTTAATTCAATTATTATATTATTTATAACAACACCCTCACTTTCATTTATATTTAATAAATATATAACAAATTGTATACACAGTTAGTATTGAGATTACCTTAAAATTAGGAGGTGGAATAACTCTGCAAATTCCAAACTTTTCAACAGCAGGTCTAATTTTATCAATATATTCCAAGGGATCCTGAAAATCTTTTTCTGATGGATGAAACGTTGGTGCTTCTACTAGACATGCATCGCTACTTGAAATTCTTCCACTTGAAAGTGTACTGTTAGTTACGGAAGAAACGTCAGATCCCCTTTGTCGTGATTTTGCTTGAGATCTAAAGATTATTAATACTTATAAGAACATGGATCATATAATATAAAATAATCAAAATAAAATGGATGTTAATACATTATTTTACCTCCTGCCTATTTTAGTAGAGTCTACAGATGATTTTCTTTCTCTTTGACTTTTTGGCAATTTCACGATTTTTTCTGTACTATTGTTCAACTTTGTTGTATTATTTTGTTTATTTGTCCCTGATACTACATCTTGCGATTTTGTTGGCGAAGGTATAGAAAATTCAGAGGTAACAATAGTTGGAGCCATTATTAAATTAGTAGTATTTGATGTAATGTTTGATGCAACGTTTGATGCAGTATTTGATTCAGTCGATGACGTAGATTGAGTTGGACCTTCTGTTGTTAATGTGGTGGAATTTTGTGTTGTACGAGTTGTTGGTTGTACCGTTCCTACAGGAGGACAACGAGCGATCGATAGAGGTGGTTTAGTAACTAATTTTGCACGTAGAAGAACTCTTTGATTAGGTCCAGTTGGTCCTTCTGTACCTAATTTAACAGCGACACCTTGTATTAATTGCTGACTTGGAATCAAGTTGGGACCAGCTCTTGTAACTGCTTGCAATGGAATGTAAAACAACTGACCATCATTGTCATTGTTCATATTACTAATGTCAGTCTGAGTAGATATCTCCATGCTTTTCTGTTGAGTCACATTTGTTTCTTCTTGCTCTTGTTTTTGCACACAGTCATCAAAATTAACTTGAACGGCTATTGAAGTACTACAATTTACATCACTCCAAGAAGTGGTCAATTTATCGAGAGATAGAACTTGTACATTAGTCAAATTTACAAAATTTTGAGGCAGTTCAAGATTGTTTATGTTTAATGATGAATTTGGTTTATTTTTTATTTCATTATTTTCAAGTTCCATTGTAGTATTTGTGACTGCAGTACTACATGAGGCAGTAGTAGTACTACATGAAGCAGTAGTATTACTACATGAGGCAGTAGTAGTACTACATGAGGTAGTAGTAGTACTACATGTAGGAGTACTATTTGTTGTAGTAATAGTACTACATGTAGGAGTACTATTTGTTGTAGTAATAGTACTACATGTAGGAGTACTATTTGTTGTAGTAGTAGTAGTACTACATGTAGGAGTACTATTTGTTGTAGTACTAACAATATTAGTAGTGACAGTGTTGGTGGTAGCAATTATACTAGGACTAACAACTTCATCTTGATCTTTTAATACATTAAGATGATTTTTTGTAATTTCCTCTGTTGTTTCATACATTTTTTGTTCTGATATAGTCATATCCATAGATGACTTAGAACAATCACGGAATTTTCTTCTGAAAGGTGTATTAACAGGTACTTCAGTATCACTTTCAAATGCATAAACACTACTCTCATTTTCAGGAGAAAATGCATTGGAATTAGTCGTAACTTTTCTTTCTTTAATCTTAGGTAAAAATCCTTTTCGTGCTTGAAATATGGATTTTTTTTCTCCTTGTGATTTTTTCTCTGTAGAATTATTAAGAGTAGACTCTATTAAAGTGAGATCTGATTTGGAAGCTTTCCCACTATATCCTCCAAAAGATGGAGCTTTATGTAATTTAGAATTATCTTCTTTAATGATATCTTTCATATTATTATCTAATTTAATCTTATTATTTTGAATATTTTGATATTTAAGGTCCATAAGTTGAGAATCCAATAAGAATGAAGAAGTATGTTTTTCCTGTAGTATTAAATGATCCTTTGAACTTGCTTTATCAGCTAATTTGGAAAGTGTTACGTTAACGGGTCTTACTAAATGTTGAATTTTGGTCGGTATAGATAAATGTGAAACATCAGTTTTTAATTTATCTGTATTAATAATAGGTTCATTATATTTAAAACTAGGAATATTTTCCATTTCTAATTTACTTTCTTCCTTGGCTAGTGAACTTTCATTTAGCCACTTTTCAATTTGTTCAGTAGACATATTGACTCTTTCTTTTCTCATGTGCAAAGTCGACAAAGGTATATCAACAATATTTTTAGATTGCATATTTTCATGATTACATTGATTTTCTTTTGTCTTTTGTAACATTGGTATCTGTAATTGAACTGAAGTAGGTAAATCTGATGCAGTTTCCTGCTCTTGTATAGTTGTAATTGGCGAAGAAGTACTGTTTCTTGAAACATTGTTTTTTTGTACCAGCAATGAATTTTCATCACGCGATGCATTTTGTGTTTTAAGCGTATCTGAATTACCATTGTCTTCTTCGGTGACGAGAAGATTTGCGCTTGCGTGTGTATGACATGAATTTAACACCGTTGAAATTGCTTTCTTAGTAAATCCACGAAATGATTCCTCATCATCTGATATTTTAGATAAATCTAATTTAGTACCACACATCTTTGTACAACATTCATTACTTTCTTTCATTTTTTCAGAAGTACTAATACTTAATTTATCTTCATTACTACAGGTCTTTTTCTTTCTTAATTTATTCAAAATCATTCCTAATGTTTCTTCATCCGAACCAGAATTGTCTTCATTACTATTCTTTTTTACATCTTTTTGATTAGATTCATTTGGTTTATTTGTTAATTCTTTACTAGCACTTTGATTACGTTTACGTTTTAGTGCTAATTTATCTTTATTAGATTTCGCTAAATTTTGATTTTTTATTTTAGAACTTGTATTATTTTGAGACTCTAATTTTGTAACTAAATTTTTAGAAGAAGATCTAAGACTACGACTTATAGGTTTATTTAATTTACCTAAACTTTGTCTGGTAATAGGTCTTGCATTATTAGTTTCAACAGACTTCTCTGACTCTTCATCGCTTTCTGTTTCAGAATATTTTTGCACTTTTACTAATCTTTTATTTTTAAGAGCAATTTTATTAGATACATCTTTATCCGAGCGTTTAGTCATATTAGTAGGAGCAGTGGATCTTGTATCTTTAGTTTTTCCAGTAGATTTATTTGTTGACTGTTTGATTTTAGCTTTAATTTCATTTTCTGTTTGTGCTATTTTACGAGCATTTGGTAATTCTGGAAAACTGTCAACAGAAAGATTATCGTCATTATCTAAATCAGGACTCACTAACTTTCTTCCAAGAATTTCCATATATACTGCTGCTGCTTCTTTTGTCTTTCTCGTAGGTCTACGCGAAAGATCTTTTGGAGATGTTCGCTGGCTATGAGATCGAGTTACTCTTCGCATTTCTGTTTTACTCCTAGTACATATACTTTTTTGTACTGGTTTTTGCATTGAACGTTTTATATGTGAAATCGATTTTTCTAAAGATAATTCTTCTTCATCATTCATTGAATCTTGATTAGATGTATCACTATTTCTCTCTTTTATGAGAATTTTCCTCTTTGGCTTTACTAAAACAGGTTTGGTTCTAGGAGATTCCTTCTTAGATTTATTTATGAGAGAGCTGCTTCTTAAGCTGTGTCTTTTACTCTCAAATTTGGTAAGAAATTTGTTAGAAGTCAGTGTACTTCCTGGTTTCAATACAGCTCGTTCTGAACACGATCTTGTGCGTATTATACAAGAACTTTTAAATTTTCTTTTAATCCTCTGTTTTGCAAGACGTTGTTCTTGATATTTTTTCTTCAGTGCTTGAACTGTACATGCTGTAGTTTTAAATTTGTTAACATTTTTCTGAATTTCATTAGGCACATCTTTTTTTTCCGTTACAAGAGCTTTTACTTTATTAATATTTTTTTGATTTAATAAATCAGATTTTTGTTCTGTTACTACAGTAGTTGAAGTTGTAGTCTTTCCTGTTACATTAGATGAAAATTTAGAGGTTTGTTTTTCCTTTTTGGTTCCAATATTAAAAAAATTTAGACTCGGTGGTAAAAGTGACGTTCCTGAATAAAAATATAAAATATATCTAATTTATAAATGAATATTAATAATTCAGAATTTAGTAAAGAATATTGTTTAGTAAAAAGATATCTAAAATATAATAAAAATACCTCGAAAACACAGAAATGTTAAAAAGTCTTCTGTATTAGGGCGTTTATGAGTAATCAATTCTGTTATAACAGCAGGCTTAGCTTTTTCTTTATCCTTTATAGGTGTGGGCGGTAGATTAAAAACTGTTGTGGCACCTTGTGCAAATTTCCTTTGTGCATGAACTTTAGCTCTGAAATAAAAGATTATTAACTATTATATATTCTCATGTAGTTTATGATGTTGAAGATTTAAAATTCTGTACAAATAATAAATAATGTTTTATAAAATTCATTATATAATAAATAGGTCAAGAAAATATTTTACTGTGAACACAATGATTTGTTATGATGTATCTATTATGATAAATAGAAATTCATGATATTCTTTTTTATTACTATAATGCATGTACGATACATAATCCTAAATTACTTCGTATGGTATATTGTTTTTGAAGGATGAAACTACATGCAAAATCAATTATACAAAATAAAGTTTAAATTTTTAACACTTGCCGGCCAATGCTGTCGTTCGATAGAAATGTAGGATGATTCTATTTTAAATATAGACACTTTTGAACTTGTATCTTGATTACTGCTACCTGTTTAATTATAAATGCAATGCAAATATATTCGATATTATATTCGCGATACTATGTAACATATGTAAATTAGACTGGCAATAGATAAAAAAAAACCTTTTCTTTTTCTTTTTTTTTTTGAGGGGCAATTATACAACATCTAAACAAAAAATTTTTTTTTTCGAGGAAAAAAAAAAGGAATATTTTAATTTTACCTTTTCGGCGATTCTGAAACGGGCTCCATGAGATCAACCAGATCACCTTCCTTCCTTTTTCTCTTATCATTTCGACTTAAAACCATTTCTAAATTCACAGCACGAGTTTACAAGCACGAATTACAATTCCGTATGTTAATCAGTTCGAGTTATACCGAGAGATATATGTGCATATATATATGTGTATGTATATATATATATATATATTTATAAATTAAGATTATCGTAATATAATGTGTGTGTGTATATATATAAATATATATATGTATGTATATATATAAATATATATATATATGAACTAGCTAGTAATATTTAAATTCTTAAAAATACACATTTTTATATATATATATCAGCGAACACATTTCTTTGTGAACAAAATTGAAGTACTTTTAAATGATTAAAAAAAAAAACAAAAAAGTGTAACAATCACATTGTTTGCACAATTGTAAGTAAACAATGGAAAGTACTAGCAAAGCAAATAACAAGTACTATTTTATAACAGTACTTAAAAGGATTACAAAAAATCGATGGATTCATCTTGTACGCTATTTTTATATGTACATAGCCATATAGATATATAGATATATATATGTATACGCGTGTATATATATATATTAAAAATTAATCACTCCTTTATATTTTTATTAAAACCAAAATTTAATGATACGGAAACTCGATAAGTATACACTGTCTATTTCTCGAACCCACTTGCTACGATTGTTTATTATGCCACGAAAATGAAGTACCATGCTCTGACCATTGATCGAAGCAAACATAGACTAACGTATCACATTTACCGTGTTATATGAAAACTTAGTAAAGGAATTTTTAAAAGCGATCTGATTGGTTAATGATCTTTTCTATATTTATGTAAGATTTAAGATTGAAAATACAATTATTTTACTAAAAAAAATAATCTATATTAATTTGGCATTACTAATTCATTCAAATTTATCAATATCAATAATAAATAATAACAATATACTAAATAATTTAAATTTTAAAAGCAACTAAATGTTCTGCAGAATATACAATCAGCGCTTCCTATCGAGGAAAGGTAACATTACCAGAGTATTAATGAGAACGCGCGATAATTGAAATAGACTTCATTATACATATTGAGTGCATTTAATACAACAATTACGTTAAATATTTTTTTATTTTGTAACACATGTTAACTTATTATTTAATAATCGCAATGAAATATATATAAAATAATTTCTATTAAAAATCTCAAAGGTGTACATAAAATCTGAAAATATTCATTGATACAACTTCTTCAAAGAAATAATTAACCTATAAATTAATTCGATCTAAGGTATTTGCCAAATCTTTCTGAAAATTAATAACAAAATAATCGTGTTGAATTGATTTAATCGTTTACATTAAAAATTATAAGTTCGTTTAGCTATGAATTTTTTCGAGTTTTTGCCGCAAAATTGCATAGAAGTCGCGTAATATCGGTATATAGTATCGCACTTATGTATATATGTATGTATGTATGTATTTATATGTATGTACGTAGATGCTTCAATTTATTCGTTCTCCTATCGTATTACAAAAGCGTAATATCCTTGGTATGTAAGATCGTTCATCCTTGTTACCACTCGTTGCAGCCACTAACATATCCGAGCATATAGAATATAATTCGTTCCTGGTTAAAAAGAAAGAAAAAAGAATTTCATTTATGAATTATTATATATCTTCAAATGAAAAAATGATTATTTTAATAAAACTAACTGTTATTAGAAAAATAAATTAAATCGAATTATCTAACAACATCAAATTTTCTTTCTATTATTTTTATATCTTTAATTAAATATCACTTTTGAATTATAAAGTTTAGTTAAAACAAATATATTTTTTCATTTGTATCATTCATTATGCATCATTAATTGTTACCTGATAACATTCAAAGTATTTGCTTCTTCGTAGAATTGACCAGGCTGAACATTTTTTATATCCGACCGACCAAATCGAATAACAATATCCGGCGATTTCCACCGTGGATGTCTATCAACTTTCACTTCTTCCGTTTCAGTGTCTATACCATTTTCAGATTGACTACGGCCGAATCTTATGAAGGACGAGCCCATATTACTTCGACGTTCTTTCGAATCCTGTCCTTCAGAATTATCGACTCTTTGTCTTTTTAAGATATACTCAAATTCATTTAATTTATCGCCATCAAGGGAGGTTACAAGCGAAGAAGATACCATACATTTGAAGCATATACAAATTAGTATGTATATCGATAAAAGAGATCTCTGTAATAGAAATATTTTACATGTTTAAAAGTATTAACTTTACTCGTCCATGTTTCATATCGCAAACTCTGTTTAAAACTTTGAATTTGTTTATAGGAAAAGTAAGACGAGGATAAAATACGATAGCGTTCATTTATTGCACGAGTTCGTGAAAGTTCAATTCTCAAACAAGTTAGAAAAGGTTCTCCTCGATGTTCGTATGAATTCGTACTTGTTTTCGTATTATCACAATCAAATGTATTTTTCTATTTACTTTTTTTTATACTTCTTTAATTTATTTGATAACAGATCCTTTTATCTTCCGCGAAATACAAAATGGACGTAAGCCTATATATTCTCTTCTATCGTTGCAATCTCTTGGGACCTACTTTAGCAATTCGATCAAAACTTGTTCATAGTGAATAAAACAATATATTCTCTCTAACTTTACTGAATATACATACGAACATCAATTGTTATTATCATTTATTAAATAACTTTCGATAAATTCAGTTATTAAAATAATAATCAACGATTGTGTTAAATAATTAAAACTCGTTGTAATAAAAATTGTTTATGAAAAAAATAGATAAAAAGTATATATGAAACGATATTTTAGCTTAGCAGTAAACTACGTAAATGTATCTTGTTACGGTTAATTTCTATTATTAATTACTAGCAGACACGTACGCACGCACCCCCATATCCATATATTTAATGACATGAAATCGGATCTAAACAGCCTATAAACTAGTCGCTATATATATAAAATACTATATAATAAAATACACTATATGTATGTAAACACTATATAATAAAATTTTAGATCGTATTTAAGCAAATATAATTATTGAATAAATAAACATAAAAAATAATATTGAAAACATTATCAGACAAATATATTAAAATCTCTTTTATATTTTAAGGTAAATTTGCTGCTACACCATAACTATCGGAGCTGATTGAAAGAACGAAAATGTACGAGAGGAAACGATATAAATTTTAATTAAAAAAGATAAATTATTTAAACAAGAAATGAGCTTGCGAGAAGAATATAACGACTTACCATGTTGCAGATCGAAAGGAAAGTCCTCGAAAAGAACAGTAAAAGTAAAGTATATCTGTTTGAGATGTTGTGACCTGTTGGTGGTTGTTGTTAGAATGAGCGTCCTGGTATAGGGATGACACTCTTTATATAGGGATATACCCTCGGCGCAGCCACCAAACCGCCCTGCTGCGCTGGAGAGGAGATAGCTTCACCTGACTTATGATTGGCCACGCGTACAACACGATACCTCTACATTATTTTGATTCAATTATACCGCTACCGACCTACGTAATCTCCTTTATTATTTATGACTCTTGGCAAATAATAATCATCGGGGTTCTAACATGGATACCCGGCCAAGGAGAAATGACAAGGAGAATTTCATCTCCCCTTATGTTTTATGCTTCATTTAAACTGCGACACGTTTATGCACGTGTACCCATGCAGAAGCACTTACGACTCTTTCATGAATCCCGAATAACGTGCAACAGGTAGGACTGCCTTTGCCGAAGTAACAGGTATTCTAAGCTTTTCCCATTTTTTTCTTTCTCTCTTCTTTACGATTATATGCTTAATAAAAAATTTACCCTGCTAATACGGTCCCGAGTATCTTCATTCGGAGTAGTATTTCCGGACGAGTTACGTTTCTTTTTGATTCTTTAAACATTTACTTTTGTTCTGACGTATGTGATCCAGTTTCTATGTTTTAACTAGCTAAATTATTATTTAAATGCCTCATTGTTAACAATACATTTAATGAAAAAAATTGTCTTTATTTTTTTATTGCATCTTTCATTCTTTGATATTATTGAATCAATGTTTGCATTTGCTTCTTTTTAATAATTATAAAAAATATCAAATTGCAATGCGAACTTTTTATCAATATTTATCATTATTATTTTTCTATTGCTTTCGGGGGTGTGGTTTCTCTGCAGAGATGGAGAGATACTTTCCTTTCATCTCGTTAATATCGGACAACGTACATTTTTTGCTACAAAAAGAAGGAATATTTTATTTATTAGGTCGAAGGTATACGACTAAACAATAACAGCATAAATTGAATCATGATTTTTTAACCAAAGGTGATGAAACATATAAGCACATTTTTCATGATATAAAAAAGAAAAGATACGCGAGAGACTAGAGACTTTATTTGATCCTTTTCACTTGTCTTTTGAAAGGGAAAAAATAGAGATAATCCACAAAATGAGACCTTGAACGAAGTACTCGGTAAAATATATTTTTACTAGTGGTCCGAAGGTTGAAGAAATAGCAGCTGTTACTAAAAAATATAAGATAAATTTCATGACATTTCGTCTATAATTGTTCTATCATTTACATTATCTCGAGGTAACAAATTAATAATGGTTAATTCATTAGGATATACGATTTCTTTGATTGTATCAATGTCTTTCAAATATGATGCTTGTGTGATTAACTCTGTATGTGTGTGTGTGTGTGTGTGTGTGTGTGTGTACATAAAATATAATATATATTATAACTGAATGGATTCTTCATGCTAGATTCTTCTTGGTAGACGACAAAAAATCTAACGTGATAATAATTTTAGTAGTTATAGTAGCCATCATATATGGTTGACCCCAGACGCCAGTTCATCGGCTTAACACAGATTATATATTTCACACGTTGTCACACCCTATACAAGATGTATACAATGCACGTAGGTCGCACTAAGAAACCTAACATTTTTCAAGATAAGGTACCGCATTGTTCCGTCATATAGATTTATATACCTCTGACATTCCGATATATGTTAGACAATCCGGATAAAAATGATAACGCTTGGAATAAACCATCTATATCTAAATTCATCACGAATTTGACGCATAATGTTTGCGCATAATCGATCATCTGTATATTTAATTCATGTTTGAAATGTTTTGAGAGTATTGCAAACATTTTATCCGTAGTTATATTAATATAATTATTTAAAAAGAATATAGTTCGTATTCGTGATTACTAGAGTTATTAAAAGTTATTAAGCTAGAAAACAAAAAAGTCAAAATTGTGATCTATAAATGATCTATAATTTTAAATGAACTTTCGAACGATCTGTACGAGTATTTAAAAAGGAATTATTTAATGAATATATAAAAGGAAGAAACGGAGAGGATTTCATTCTTTTATGAAACAAGAAAAGCGTTAATTACTTTCGTTATCGATCTATATTTTTCTACACTTTATGTAGAAGATAAATTTATTGGCACCTTATAAATGTTAATGGTATTCTTACAATACTATCATAGTACGAAATTCTTATCACCCATTTTGTTTTCTATACTATTAATAAAACATGTTTATTAGTGAATTCATTATTATTCCTAAAAAGAATGGCAGCCTCCAAATGTATTGTGAACACGTATTTGTTTTCGTTAAATAAAACTATTAACTATGTCATGTGCAGGATGGAATTTGTCATAGCTACTATTATATATTAGTGGAATAATGAAAAAAAAAAGAAGAAAAATCTGTTTTTATTATTATATGTACATACGGTATCTAGTAACTATGTGACTAGAATATAACTTAATTTCGAATTTGCTATTTTGATCTCAGGATCTTGTTATACAATGAATATTAATTTCTTAAACATTTCAATCTCCATACGTAAGAATAAAATTGTTTATTTCTTCATTAATAGAAATAGTTTATCCACTTTCATCATTGCAATTAATTATCGACTGTCGTTACATGACATGCTTCCTTTTATCATAACTTTATTCAGCGTATAACTAACATTTCGTTAGTCTTTAAATCATATATAATATTCATTCATCATAAGCTTTAATACTGAAGGAAATTAATTGACAAGAGCGCGTAAGATAGATGAATGATATTACATACACAACATTTATTTATATATTTCCGTGTTTTTCCTAACATCCCGTACATGACTTCATCGTTGTAGTTGATTGAAAAATACACTTACAACAATATGAACGTATATGCGTAATACAGTAACTTCATTCATATTTTATTCATTTTTGTTTTTCAATGAATTTTTATAAATATATTATAAATATATTATTAGATATAAGACGTTTTTTATAATGCATCGTATCGAAAAGAAGCAACAGAACATACATTTTTATTAAATGTGATATCAACGTCTTTATTGTGGTATTTCGTTAAAAAAATACACAGTCTGGGTTGTTAAATTAAATAAATAAAACTTTAATCATTATTGCTCTAATGTCTCTAAGAAATTGTTTAAACAAAATAAATGGAACGAATGGAATAAATGCTTCGTTATATATGATTAAGAAATGCATTATTTGCAAGTTGATAAAAATTATTATATCATACCCAGACTGCGTTAATAATTATTAGCGCTCGCACATGTTGGAATGCTTCTCTTGATATTATGTAGTAAATAAACTGCTATCAGTCTTGTAATATGAAAATACTAACAACATGAATAATTGCCATTGATATAAATTCGTTTTTTGTTTCTTAACATTTTAAATCATTTATATAACAAATATTTTATATAACAAATGCCCGCGAGGAGCACTGGAACTACATTGGTTTTACAGTCTGCTCCGTTAGCATATTAAACGGTATTTGACTGAACTAGTCATCGTTAGAATTATTTGACAAGGGCTATATTATTTAAGTAATAGTATATCAACGCTTGCTTATACTAATATTTGGGGATAGGATAAAGGCAATAAATTCAATAAAATCATATCTCTTCTTCTCGCGCCTATACGTAATCTGTAGCATCATGCATATCAGATCTTTATCCTATCCCTAACTATTTTCAAATAATCTCAGCGATAACGTCGATTCCTGTAGAAATCAAAAACGCATCGTACGCTATTTCATGAATTCGGATAAAAAACATGGCAGGTATCTCGTTATTTATTCTTAATACTGAAACGTGTCTCGCATCGTTCCTTCTTTAATTTGTCTCTATTTAGGTACGGCACTTTCTTCATCTTGCTGTTCGCTCATCTCAGCAGCCGAAGGGATAGTAGCCAACAAACGTACAGCTAATCTACACGGTGACGCAGGTGGTTCGGGTTCTTGAATCGCAAGTTGTCGTGTCAGTCGTGGCTTAGGCCTAATAGGTCTTGGAGTATTACGTGCACTGATTTCTAAGGAGGCTGTTGATCTTGACATACGCCACGTACTGGTGCTGGCAGTAGCTGCTGAACCTGACGAGTCATTACGGGATGAACTAAGGTTGGAATCTTGCGATGGTTTCCTAGTGACCAACCAAGACGATGTTCTTCGTTTGGGATCCAATAATCTCAACGGTATACCACAATGATGCGTTTGTCTCCAGGAATCCGAACGAGATGAAGAGAAATTCTCGCTAGAGGAAACGGACGAAGCACGTTTATGCTGTTTCTGTTGAATTTCGGCGATTTGGTAAGCGTAGTGATCGTTACGTGTATAACGTTGTCTTTGATCGGCCGCGCAAGGCCAAAGAAATCTAGCTCCCCACCACCGGTAACTGGGGCACTGGCTCGTTTCCAAGAGTTTCGAAGTGCAGACGCATGGTGCTTGGTGCTCCTTAGAAGATCTGTCTACCAGACTATTTGTATTTGCTGGTGTTTGACGATTACTGAAATTCGAACTATGCCGACATCTGCCGATTCCTCTTGTCACGCGAGACTCTTCAATAGCTTTGCATATTAAAATGCAATCCTTTTTGAATTGCTTCGTAAGAATAGCATAGAGAAAAGGATTGCAACAGGAATTCAATGGTAACACGAAAACTGCAAATACCTTTGCTTGCTCTAAGGATACTAATTGTAGTCCGAAAGCTGCGGTAAGCGAGAAGAATGCTATCGGTGACCAACATAAAAAGTCTGTGAACACAAGAAGTGCCATTCGTTTTGCGATACGAGAGTCGTTCGAATTCCAAGCTTGCGAGCCACGTATTGCACAGTACATTTTAAGATAACAGCCCATTAAAATTAAAAATGCTACTCCATTGATGAGCATTAGAAAGACTACGTAAACTAAGGCTGCAGTGCCACTAGTCTCAAATGGTAAACATATCGCAAACTTCCTGTAATCGGAAATACCGAAAAGCGGTAGAGTAGCCATCGATGTAGCAAATCCCCAGCCAATCGTCATGATATAAACGGCATGCTTTAACGAAAGTCTTTTATTGAGATGCATCGCATGGGTTATTGCATAATTTCTTTCTAAGGTGATCACAGCTAGCGTATAGACGCTTAATTCGGAACTCAGGACACCAAGAAATCCTGCTAATTGACATCCTGCCGACATTTGCCAAGGTATGGCATACATTTTGAATTCTCCTAGAGTAGATGCATCAAGCACAGCCAATAAACCTATAACATTTTTTTTTCTATAAACCAAATACTTTCCCCCACTCTCTGACTTTTTAATTATTTATTATCATTGTTATGAAAATCGAGGAAATGTTTTGTTGACGAGCTCACCTAAATAAACACCCATAAAAAAATCAGCTGCAGCTAAATTGCATACTAAAAATCGAGGTACATCCATCTTGCTTCTCGAAAATATTAACACGAATACTACAGTTCCATTTCCAAGCATAGCAAGTAGAAAAACTATCCAGACTCCGCATCGTAACGTCCACCAATCGAACAGATCTTGACATGGCAAAAATGGACCTGAAAGATCGTTGTAAATTAAAGTCATATCTCACGATAGGAATGTGATAAAATACTAACCAGGCTGTGGTAAGCATTGAACATGAGAAGGCACTGTTTGTCCCGGTGCTGCATTCTGCCCAATTTGTTCCTCAATGTAGTCCTCGCTGTAGGGTGGTACGTTGCCGGAATATGTAAAATCTGGACCAAAGTTATCCCAAAGTTCGTTTAGTTGCGACCCAAACTTATCGCTCAAATTATCTAAAAAGTATAATCGCTATAGTACTGATTTAACTGCTTGTCAATTTAACGCATGCAAGACTTCTTGAATGAGGTTTTTCTTGTACCGCACACAAGTGTACACAAAGTGTAACAAGAGCTGTGAAATGTATGTATCAAAAATGTTAATTGTATTAATTATGAATTTCATATTAGTTTGCTGTTAGTTTGACATTCCTGACAAGTTATGTACTAAGCAGCTTACCTTTATCATGTTTTATTTTATATCATGCAAGATGCAACCTTAATAATTCAGTTGGCTGTGAATTATAACATGTAATAAACTCTGTTCTTATTTCCATTAGAGATATGACAATACAGGCGCGCGAATGATTTCACGTAAGCATATATAAATAATGTGCATATATATATACATATATATAAACAATATAAATAAAATGAAATTCTTACAAATATCTTTCTCTCAACATAGCATACTCTTGTTTCATTCACATATTACACAAATACAAAGTAAAAATAATATTAATGACTTACTTAGATGAGGCCAAACATCGCCGAAACTGGAGTTCCACAAGGTCATGTCGAATTCATTATCCGTAGGGAATAAAATAGATTCTTGTAATGATGATTTTGTCACGGTGTCTTCTATCTCGATTGATAGAAATGAACAGCAGTGATAAGCGTACGAAAGAACCATGGTTTGCACGCGTGGAAATTTATCAGGTGACGGGAATTGTCTTAACGCTGGATTATTAAAAGTTTTCAAATGTAACAAGCCTGCAAGTCCATTAACTGGCAAAGTTGGGAACACGTTGTTTCCAAGATTTCTAAAAAAATCGAGGAAAATTTATATAGCAGCCTAATATTAGAAACGTATTTGAAATTTTATATTTTCTTTATACTTACAGATCCTCCAAATGTTTCGTCTCTGTAAACGCACCAGGATCAATGTAATCTATGTAATTACTTTCTAAATCCCTAAAAGAGAACTATACATGAAACGTGTCAACGGTATTTATCAACATTGACATTCCTATTTATGTGTATTTTAATCATGTATTTATAATATATTGAAACCATCGAAGAGAACATAACTTACAAAACTTGAAGTTTTGATAATCCAGAAAATGCATCTCTCGAAATTGTTTTTAAATTATTATTTGCTAATAGAAGATCATGTAACATGTTCAAAGTTTTAAAAGGTGCATCGGATATCGACGAGATCGCATTGTTTGCCAAATCTCTAAAACAAGATTAAGATATATATTGTATAAAATAAAATTAACGATAAATAATAAGTATACAATACGTAAAAATTTTAAACGCAATATAACTCACATACTTACAAGACGCGAAGATTATGGCAATTTCTTAAATTTGGAATTTTTGTTAAATAATTCGATTTCACATCACTGAAATGAAAATATATTACATGTGCGTGTGGCTAGACTCCTCTTATGTCATTATGCAATAAGATGAACAGAGAGACCTACATTTCGCAAGCCGTCTAGTAAGAGTAATCAATTTCAATTTCGATACAAACACATTTGCAAAAAGAGATCGAAACTATTTTCGTTAAGAAATTGTTCACGCGTTTTTAATTAAATGCATGCTGCCATCATAGAAAAACTTACAAACTTTTCAATTTTGGACATTGAACGCAAAGATCTGGTGGAATTGCTTTAAGCCGTGCACGATCTAATTTCAACACCTCTAAAGAACTCGTTCCATTGAGATTGGGAAAAACTCTCATTTCTTTTACATCAGACAGTATTCTGTAATATATTTTTTTCGTCATACACCAGTATCAATATAACATTTGTTTTTAAATTATTCAAAATCTTCCTTATATACGATCAAATAAAATTCACAGAAAAACATTGATAATGTTCATTTCGCGAAAAAATACATGTACTTACAACTTACGAAGTTTATGAAGATTTTGAAAAGTATTATCGTTTATCTGTTTAATCGGATTTCCACGTAAATCGAGTGATATCAGACTGTCAATACTTTGAAATATATATCCGTCGAGTTGTTGTATTTTGTTGTTAGAAATGGATCTGTGAGAAATTAGAATAAAAACTATTTTTGATTATGTAAGTAATACGAAGTGATATTCAGAACATGGATTGTAAAAAAAGAAGAACTTACAGATCTTCGAGTGCGTCAAGTTTTATAAGAGCAATCGGAATTTCTGTTAAATAATTGTCATCGAGTTCCCTGAAAAATATTAATATTAATAACAAACAAAATCTAAGTGTGATGCCGACAAAATTTAGGTACTCACAATACTCGAAGACTCGTCAAATTTTCAAATGCATCTTCATGAATTGTATATAGGTGATTACGTCGTAACGACCTTGAAAAATTGTACAAATAATTAGTTATATTAATAAGAGAACATTTTATTGATTAAGAATATATGTATATCTACTCACAAAAATTCAAGATTAGAAAGTTGATGAAAAACGTGCGCCGAAACACGCGTTATATTGTTGTTTGTCAAATCACTGAAATAAGTTGAAAACATATATATATAAATATTATAAAATTTTATTTATAATAATCTAGTATTTATTAATAATCGTGTATATATATAATATGTTTCCTTTTAATATCAATTTATTTCAAATAAACGCGCGAAATAATGGCTTCTTTATCAATTTAGAAAATTATTACCATCTCTAAATATTTATATAATCTAATCGAGCATACAAAAGGTATCCATATTTCTAACATCTAAAAGTTATGCGGATATCAGAACGATATAAATAATTCTAAGCCAAGCAACCTTTCTGTTAGAGCCCGTAATATTGCTGGAATCTAAATCTGCAGAGTGCTCGCAGAATTGTCGCTCGCGCTTGAGAGATAACTTTGGAAAAAAGAAGAAGAGAAAAGAAAAGAATATAATAAAGTAAGCTTAATAGTATATAACTTTGTGTGTATGTATCTATGTGTATTAACACCATTCTTTATATATTTTTTGATATATATTTTTTTTAACAAATAAAATTCAAGCTGTATATTAATCCGAATTTTTGTCTATTTGTTACATGAGTTAAATGGAGTCTTAAAATTTATTTTCTCTCTTTCTCTCTCTCTCTCTATCTATTTATCTATCTATCTATCTATTTATCTATCTATTTACCTATTTTTCTTTCTCGTTAAAGTTAAAAAAATATTTTTAAAAATGTAACAAATTCAAATCGTATATTATTTTAGATTTTTGTCTACGTAAGTACTACGCGAATCAAGTAGTTCCTAAATTTGTCCTCTCCCTCTCTCTCCCTTTCTTTCTTTCTCTCGTAAAATTTAAAAAGAATTATTTCGAGAAGAAAGAAAGGAATCATTAAGATTGTAGCATCATTGGAATTAATTAGTGTGCGCAGAATGAAAGAAACGTGAGCAGGTATAGGTAGGTTACGTTGAAGTGTCACACTCGTCAAGTACGGCCGTGACCTCGCGCTGAAATATTTCTCACCGATCGACCGACATCGGTCTCGCATGAATCATTTTCTTCGACTGGTTTTCTCTAAGCGAAAACATATCTAAGAAAAAGTTTGATCAGTGCGTGCGCCTCTTCTCTTGCAGATAATCAAATATTTAAAGTTTTGCAGAGAGAGATATTTGAGAAAATATATATATATATATATGTAGAAACTTTACTCGACACAACAGTTTCATAGTGATCGATGACTTAGTATTTATTGACATTAGATCCTAGACGAAACAACTCATTCGCTTAGTCTGACATCAAAATAGAATTATATGTTGAAATTAAGATTTTCGATTAGATGAGAATTTAAATGTAGCAACATACTAATTTTATAGTAGAGAGTGAATTTCGAATAAACCAATTCCATCGTTCTCTTCTCATCGTTCATTGTCAGAATCGTATACATGTCTACTCGCACGAACGTTCTCTCATTCCAAGCATACTTTCGTTCAGTTCCATAATTCGTACAACGCGAGCAACATAAAGAGTAACAGTTTCGACACTCCTAAAATACTGACTGGTAGAAATTTAAGTTTCGACAGTCATAAGTTCTAGATTTCTTTCGGAGAAACTCTTAATAGCTTGATCGTAAAAAAGAAAAAAAAAAGTTATTCGCAAAAACATTACGAATATAATATGACAATGTCGTGACTCAAATTATTTCACAACGCACAATGTGAACTTCATATATTATAAAGTAGTAATAATGAATGAATATGTATATTTTCTTTAAAAAATACAATACCATTTATGAATGAAAAATATTATATAAAAATGCTAATTTTATTACTCTGATTTCCTTAAATTTACTTCGCCATTTAATTCCTAAGCGCGCAATATTTGAAATTGTCCTCGAGTATGATTAATGTTTTTCGAACGATTTGTCTCTCTAAATCGTTAGAAAATAACTAAATATTTTCATCGTGCTCTTCGATTCAATAAGTAGTTTGACGTGGTATCAAAAGAAAAAAAAAAGAAAATAAAACAAAACAAGAAAATTAATTTGTTCGAATTACAAATAGATTAGATATAGACAACGACACGTCTAGAATTGTTCGACTTGTTTCGCTTGAAAAATGAAATTACGAGAGATTGCATTCCTTTCGGCGTCGTGTATCCGCGTCTTCGAGAAAGAAACCAAAAAAAGAAAGAAAGAGAGAGAGAGAAAATACGAGCATACTTCAAGACGCGCTTCGAAGGGCGACACTACATTACTAAACTACTACTATACTACACTATTCTACTATTACTCTACTACATTATTACTATACTACTACTGCTGTTATTACTACTGCTACTATACTAACGCGACGATAGTAAAAATGACAAGACAGAACGTGACAGCTGACGCGTGACTTTCGTCCTCTAATTGGATGCAATGAAAAGTGCATCCTTCTTATTTATGATACTTGCAGTTTAGTGATATTAGCCGGCGATCGAAGAACGATGCTTTCGAAGGACCGGCTCTTTAAAGCTGATAAAAAATCTGGTCCGCGACATATGAATCCTCGTCCATCGGCTGTGACATTACAAGTCTCCATCGCAGTGAGACTTCGAAGGATAATTTCGTCCTGAGCGTAAGAGGTACGACAGGACAACATCATCGCCAAGACGATCATCGTGCCGTAAGTAAAATGCAGGCGCATGCCGATCAAACTGGCAACGTTTTATCGTGGCAACCCTCTCTTCTCTTTTTTCTTCTTCTTCCTCCCTTTCTTCCGTTTCTTTTCTCTTTCCTCGTTTCTTCTTTTCCTTTTTATCCTCGATATTGGCCACACAACTCGCACGTACTCCGTCGCCGTCGCCGCCTGCGGGCCAAGGGAAACGAATTCCGAGCACGCACGAATATTCCGCCTCGCGTTTCTCCGCTCGAAATATAACCAAGTAACCTTCCAAAAGAAATGTCTGTGGCCGCACGACGACGACAACGAATTGACCAAATTTAACTGAACGAATCAACGTCGAATAATTATTGTCGCTCCTTCTTGATAAAAAGAAAAAAGAAGGGAAAACACGAATTATTTTCTAAGAGTCGACATACATACATACGACCAACAACCACCAAATCATTCACACCGCGTACATACGTACATCTACCCACGACGTTGTACGTTCACTGACTGGATCTCGGTGTGGCGAACGACAAGCGCGAAATATCCTGGTGGAGGGGATGCTCGTACACTGATTTTTCCTCTCTCGTTCATTCGATATATATTGTACACAACGCTTGGCCTTTCTTCGACCCCCACTCTCTTCCCTCTTTCCTTTCCTCTATCCTTTTCTCTCTCTCCCTTTCGTCGCACGCGCCAACTCCAACTAGGACCAATCGACTTTCTCTCTCACCCTACTCGCTGCGTAAACCTTGCCTCAAGATTGAGAAGCGCGCGAGAACCCTTCGTATATGCATTCACGTACATTCATTATTATTTCTTCATTATCGTCAAGGAAAAAAATACTCAAAGGGATGAATTTCTTCCCCTTCCCCGCTGTCTTTTATTTAAGAGTATATATATATATATATAAGAAAGTATGTGTATATGTCATATAGATGAAAACAAAAATATTTGTTACTTTTATCGTTAATTATTGTTTTTTCCGTCATTTATCTCGAGCTTATCTACTTTATAAAAAACGATACGATCTGACTATGAAACAACGATGTATCTACTTTTAGGTTAACGTAGAAAAGATGAACAATTTTTTCTCTCACATTTTTCTTTTCTTTTTCTTTTTTTTTTTTACTCCTGTAAAAAAGAAAAAAAGTGTTCTTTCGGAAAGCTCGAGCTCCAGAATACGACGAAACCATTTCACGTTCCTTCGCGTTTATCTCTGACGTCATAGATCGTTCGTCTTCACCCTATATATCCCGCGGAATCTCGGACGCATAACCTCGGATTCCGTTTCCGATTTCGATCTCATATACATAAGCGCAGATCCTTCCTCTCCACAGTGTTTCGTAAGTTTATTAGCTCTGTATTTTGGTGTCTACGGATGACAAAATTTTTTTATTATTAGAATTAATAAGTATTTGAATTTGTTTTTAAAACATTCGATCCAATTATTCTGTATTTCTTTGGTCACGTGACCATGATCGATCTGTCATCCCTAAAGATTTAACAATCAATAATTAAAAATTAAATTAAATATTCAATAAAACATTCCGACAATTTTCTAATAGGAAATCATGATATTTACATTATCTCCGTATTCGAATATGCCAGTTGATCGAAATTGAATAGGAAAAATATTACATTTTAGAAAGTTCCAATTTCATCTCACGTTACGTGGCAGATATTCTCTTAAATAAGATTCAGTTGGTAGATGTCTAACGATAAAAAAATAATTTGAATCTTTACAACCTTTAACTATGATAATGTAAAAATAATTCTATTGCATTGTTAAAAAATAAAATAGAATTATATCAACATAACCAAGGACGTGAGAAGATAAAACGATCTATACTCCTCACATAAGAGTATTGTTAGTTACAATCTTACTTCATAATGGCTCTTCAATTATCTTAATTACAAGTTATTTCTAATTTATTACCTATTCAACATTCTTTTTACTATCCTAATAACGATCATACGCATATAACATACATAAGAACGTATAATTACAAATTTTTTTTCAAACTTTATCATGAATTTTTCAATAATGTTTTATAAAAATGGAAATAATTATAATTAGAGGATATTATTCATGTAAAAAAAATAATGTTATTATAAGTACGAAGGTAGATATTTTTTATTAAAATGTATAAATATCCGTGATTTCATTTTCCCTTTTATGAGAAATCAGATCAATAAAGAATAAGAAGTACAAACGAAATATTTATGTGCGAGTATGCTCTTGTCAGCGATTATATAAATTTTTACAACAATATTAAATGCATGCACATTTGGAAAAAAGATGAAATATTAGAAATACCAAAATATGATACCAAAGTTTAAATATGAAACGAAACGAAATTATTATGAATCGAAATAAAAAAGAATGATTTATTAAATCTTAGATTTTATTCCCTTAGATTTCTTATTCTCAACAATGAAAAAGGTAGGCTTATTCGAATGCAAATCGTCGCATGATTCATCTCGTTTAAATATGTTGTGTGTCTAGCAACGAACTTTCACCGACTACTTAATCATTGCTCAGTAGAAAAAAAATGAAAAAGAAGAAGGAATGACAAACGAAACATAATAAATGTCATATTGACATACAATAAAGGATTAAATTAAAATAAGATATATAGAAATTTGTTGTTATAGATAATATTTACATATCTCCAATCAATTTATCCTTTAAGTAAAAAAATTTGTAAAAAATGAAAATAACAAAATTAAATGCTAGAATGTTCAGATTTCGTAATTTTTTCTACGTGTCCGTCATATAAAAACTCTACAATTTACAAATTGATAATTTAACTATGGAAGTCCTATGTGAATGTTTACAATGGTAAATCAAAACGATTATTTTTTATACATGGAAAAAAAGTGGCACAGAGATACATTATTTCAAAACGTTTAAATATTAAATTATTTATAATATATATATTCCCTTGCTTTCTAAAAAATCTCTGTACTCTTGCAACGTAAGTACTAGTATTAGTACTAGTAATACTGAAAATACTTAATATCCACCTATATTATTGCTCAATGTATGATTATGCTCAAAATATAAACATTCTTATTTTTTTTTTACACTTTTTTTGTAACTGTATATATGTGGAACAAATGGCAATATTAACTAATCCTCTGTAGTAAGTTGATACCGCGAACCCAAACCCTCATTTGTAAAAATATCGAACTCTTCTCGACTTGTTAAGGCGGAACGAACATCGTCCAACGACAAAGTTTGTGGATATCTGTAAATAAAATTAATTTACGATGATTACATATGTCACTGATTTTATAACAGTTAATTATTATATTAAATCAGATAATAGTAATTGTAAAATATTATTACTCTTTGCCATTAGTCTTTTCCCAAGCTTTTGCTAAAGATGTTCTGACAATATCTTCCATAAAGCATTCCATGGCCTGAAGAAATAAAAAAAAATATATTTATATATATCTTATATTATGTACTTAAAATTAAAAAAAAAATTTGTTATGTGATAATTATAATATAACAATTAATATTACCCGTATCATGACACGACTTGCAGTGCAATGAAACACGTTAGGAATAATTTCTTCTGGTTTTAACGTAATGCCAATGCTTCTAGTTGTCTCGCAAATAAAATTATGCAATGGTAATAATTTCTCTTCCATATCAAGAGATATAGTTCCAGATGTTATTTCATTACTAGAGTCAACTTTTATACAATTTTGTTGCATCGTTTTATCGTTTTCAGGATTTTGACAAGTTAGTATGTCAATGTCTTCCTCTTGAGAATCATCGTTATCCGTTGTTAAATTCTTTGACATATCATAAGACGTTTGAAGCCACTTTTGAAACGCTATTGGTTCTGTACACGTTGACATTGTTGCTGAAATCTCTGAACATGGTAATCTTTTTGCTCCACTCGTTGTTGTTGTTGTTGCATCTATGCCAAAACAAGAACGTGTTGGTGTATATCCATACAATCTTGCCCAAAGTATTATCTCTTTCACTGACCATAATTTATCTTCCACAGTAAGTTTTTTACGTAAAAATGATCGTACTGTTTTTGCTCGCCACCATTCATAAGCTGCACGTTTACCCATATTATGATTAAAATATTCTTCCTCTGTGGCACAAGCATAAGGATGTAAACGTTTGTAATCTGGATCGGATGCATATGGAGTGACAATAGGTATCCTACGTATAATAAATCGTAATAAACCTTCTATATCTGTGATTTTTACAGTTTCTATCGATTTAAGAACTTTATCATATAAATCTTCTTTACTGTGAAGCTTCAATTTATCTTTACCCAAAATAATTCGTGATTTTGCTATTTTACCATTATGATTAATTGATTTTGGAAGTATTTGATCTTTTTGCAATGATGATGTTTCTAAACGTGAAGAGTTTGTATTATACGAATTTTTCATATTGTTAGAAACATTGTCTACTATTTTTAATGCTGGTACATCAGAATTCAAATTTAACAAGAGACTGTTTGATGGTTTAATCTCCAATATTGCATATGTATTATCGTTTTTATTATTTGCAGTTGATTGCCCCGTTTGTTTTGTTTGTTTTTTCAAGACACTAGTTCCTCTAGGAATAAGTATACTTGTCTTTGAATTAACATAACTCAAACAATTGTTTGTATCAATTTTGCAATGATTTTTTGCATATTTGACAATATTCATTTTAGAAGGACATGTAGTATTTGCTTCCGTTGAAGTACGTTTATTATTTTGTAAAATTAACATATGCTTTCCTACAGCTGGTTCAAACGAAGGAGGTATTGAAATTTGTAATGGACACAAACTTGATTTAAAATTCATTGGACACAAAGTACTTTTATTTGGCTCATTTATATTACTTCTAAAATGTTCTTTTTGGATAACTTCTTCAGAACATATCTCTTCCTTTCTTGTTAAATCCATCTTGGGATCAATGCTTTCTAACGAAGACAAAACTTTGCTGGTATTTTTAACCCATAATGACGATGCTCCAACTTTTGTATATTTATTTTCATCACTTATATCTTTTTCAATATTATGTTTCTTATTTATGCTAGCGTTAATTTCAGCAGATTTCTCTGTATTTGTATTAGATGTGCATTGCCAGTTATTAAAACATTGCTTTACTGAATTTGTATTATTTCCAGATAGTTCTACCATTGAATTCATGGATTTCTTAATCGGATTAATATCAGGTGAATGTTCTATAGTTATATTATTCTCTACAAATAAGTTAGTTTCATTAGATATATAATTATTTAAATAATCATGATCATGACAAACAGAAAATTGTATCTGTTCCAATTGTGTCATGTTACTATTACAACTAGATGTAAGTGTATTATCATCTGTCATAAATGACACTGACTGTGTAGTAACCTCATCATTAGGCTCAGATTTAACAACGGATACATCTAATTGTATTTTCATATCATTTAACTTATTGTCTATATTAGGAACTTCTATATCATTTGTTTCAGATTTCACAGTAATTATAGCAGAATCAATTGAAGTACTTGATTTTTGTATTGTTCCAATCATTGAATCAGATTTTTTGTCATCATTAATAGTACAAGAATTTATTTCTTCTGTAGAACTGTCAGAAATTTCATTATTAGCTTGTATAAGAGCACTTGGATCCATTGTATAAATCCATACATCAACTACAGTTTCAGAACCTAATGTTTGAAGGCCAGTATATGTACGATCTAATTTGAGATGATGAATAATATCCATTGGTTTATTAATTGGATTTTTAAAATGTAACTGTACTCTTAGTGGAAATTCACCCCAACCTCGTCTTGAGAGATGAAATGGAGCAGATGATACTTCAACAACATCATTTGGTCTGTAACTTGGATGCAAAAAAAATCTAACTTTACTTACAAAATCTCCAATATTAGAAACCTCTTTACTACCTCGTACATATATTGTCCATTTATGACTGGCAGGATCTTCTCTCCAGTCTGGTGGAATCCACTTGGAAATATTACCAATTACTATGCGTTTTCTTACTTTATGCCTAACACCTCTAGAAGGACATGCAGGTTCTGGTACTCCACTTTTTGGTGGTATATACCGTGGAATTTTTTTTGGTGGTTGAATATCATCTTCACTTTGGTCTTCAAACTGCATACTTGTGTTACACTCCTTTGAGGATTCCGTTGTATTCTCAGTCTTTAAAACATTATGCTCGGTTGGTTTTGTTTTTGTAGGCGAAAGATATGAGTATCCATTTAAAAATCGTGGATCCGTGGATGTAGATGGTACAGCAAAATCATTATGTGGCCGTTTAGGACTTTTTCCAATCAATTGTTTAATTGCTGGATGGATACGAACTTGTTGCGTTTCTCGAATCTGAGAGGCTTGACATTGTTTACGATTATAGAAATCAGTAATGATGACGTATCGTAATAAATGTAGAGTCTTCAATGCCTTATGTAATCTTTCTTGAATTTGTAAGACTTCATTTCTCTTTGCATCTATTTCTTGTGAAAATTCCTTTTCAATAATTGCAGTTATTTTTCTTGCTGTTGTGCGAGCTAATCAATAACAAATTTAATTGTTATTTAATCAATAACAAATATAAATTGTCTATTCATTAATAATATAAAAATTTTTAAAAATTTGATCTTACCATTTTCTTCACAAACTTCTTCTTGATTTTTATTAGTAGATATTGGAATTGTGTAATCAGGATCTTGATCATCAAGTAGATTCTTCACGTTACTCATTTAGCGTATTTAGTCTAAATAATTTAAAAATTCACTTAAAAATTAAACTATCAAAAAAAAGATGCATATATTAAAAATCTAATTTATATTAAAAAATATCCACCTTTTAATTTATTACTATTAATTATACATTCAAAACTATTTATTATTTTACCTGAGCACTGTCACAAATTTTAGAATGCAAGTGTATAGTAGTGATGCACTTATGACACAATTTATAACCAAATAAAATATTATTTATATGTGTTTTTAAAATCATTAATATCATAATTTAAGTGTATACTTTAGTTTTTTCACTGCTTACTTTATTTTAAATGCAATTATTGAAAAGTTGTAAATAATACAGCTGTACGAAAAACCAGATTCAGGTTATATTATAATCACTGCAAAATGCATAAACTCTACACATCAGTACACATGGACGTCAGTCGAGTAAAAACCTCTACAGAATATATTGACTTCACAAATGTAATATTGCCTCATGTATTTAATCTATTTACAATTTCATCCTTTATTTCTATTGGACGATTGCCCTGCCACATTGAAGAACGAGCACCAATGAGAATATAATAAAGTACTACTGTACTAAAGTACATACCGTACATTTAGAAGTCCAAGTTGCACATCTACCTCTCTCTTTCCTCCTGGTTTCGACGGAGGCAGTTTCTATTTTCCATTTTTTCGGCCTGGAAAAGAGAAAGGTTCGTTAATAATTATTGTGTGAAAGAATCTGAAAACATCGTTTATTTATAAATCATTATACTAATATTGATGACTTGATTTTTATTATGAAATATTTTTCTTTAACTTAAGAAATTAATTGACCATTATTTCAGTCTCTATAAATTATTGGAAGGTTCAATTATAAAAGCATTGTATCTACGTATGTCACTTTTATTTTTCTTCAAATTGTTATATGCAAAAACAGAAGATTATTATTCTTAAGAGTATGACTATGTCAACTATCAAATTTTTTGAAAAATGTGTCGTGTGACCAAAGAAAATTATTAGTCAAAAAATAACCTCTAAATATATGCAGCAATTTTTAAGGTATCTTATAATTGCAAAATTGTATTGAAAAGAATATTTTTATTACAGAACACCATTCAAGATGGTGAAGATTATGAAAAGTGGTAAAGTTGTACTGGTCCTTAGTGGTCGGTATGCTGGAAGAAAAGCTATTGTAATGCGTACTTTTGATGATGGTACTACAGATAAGCAGTATGGACATGCTATGGTTGCAGGTATCGATAGATACCCACGCAAAGTCCATAAAAGAATGGGAAAAGGAAAATTACACAAACGTTCCAAGATTAAGCCTTTTGTAAAAGTAAGTTGAATAAAATATTAAAGGTTTTGCTTGTCATTCTATATTTTCTTATTTATACTGCTATGATTGTTTTAGGTTTTAAATTACAATCATTTAATGCCTACAAGATATACAGTACCAGAACTACAATTAGATAAAGTAGCTCCTAAAGATCTTAAAGATCCGATGAAACGAAAGAAGGCACGATTCCAAATCCGTGTTAAATTTGAAGAAAGGTATGTAAACTTGTCAGTTTTATTCTAAGATCAAAAAATGCTTAATAAAAATATTCATTGCAATGCTGTACTTCATATAATTTGATAAAAAATATAAAATAAATTAAAGAATATATCAGTACAAATAATAATTCTTATATTTTTTTACAGGTACAAATCTGGTAAAAATAAGTGGTTCTTCCAAAAATTGAGATTCTAATCTTTTCAAATAAATACTTACATTCAAAATATATACTGTGTCCAATTCTTTCTTATTGTTACATTCAAACTTTGATATTCCTCATTGAAGTATTGATTGAAATATTTGAAACAAGATCATTTGTAACATTTAAAATTGCTTGAACAATTAATTTAAGGAATATAATTTATTTTACATTAATACATAGTATTGACAATTTTTACTATTTTATAGTTTTAATAAATAAATATAAAAACGTTGATAATTTTAATAAAATGATTAATTAGCTGCTATTGATTACTTGTCAAGCTTTGCAACACGTTCAGAAAGCGACGTTATATTATTTTTTATAACTTCTAAATTTGATGCAAAACTTTCTTGTACACCCGCGAGTAAACATTTATTGCTGTCCATAAATTGAGTATTTTGTTTCTGTAGATCTTCAAACTGTTTCATTGCCTTACTATAGTTTGCAGCTATTAAAAAAGAAAATAATTATGATAATACAAGATAATATATATCATCCTTCATTTAATAGTAATAGAATAAATATTTTTATATGTTTATACTTCATTGTATAGTATAAAATTTGGACTGACCTTGTTCATGTATAGTACTCAAAGATGTCATTCGATTTATAGTTAGGGGTAAAATATCTGACATACTTTCTGTCTTTTTTACTATTTTATACATTTCTTCGATCTGTCATAACGAAAAAGTGATTAATTACTTAATTCTATCTAATTTCTATGCTTCATTAATAACTTATATGAAACCTTTTGTTTTAATTCTGAATCAGGAGTCAAAGTAGATTTCTTCTGAGCAATAGTATCAATCCTGTAAATCAAAGCAGATAATCTACTTTCGATGGCATCTAGCTGACTTGTATCTAAAAGTGCAGCTTTTGCACTTAGTTGTTGTACTGCATCCATTATACCTTGACATTTTAAATTCTACAAAGCATAAAATGGTATAAAATTACTTTCACAATTAATAAGAAATGGAAAGATATAAATTACTTCAAAATGTTATCTTTACCCGAGAAAAAACAGAAAAATTTTCATTAGATGTACCAATGACACTTTCAAGACAACATAATCTTTGTTCTAATTGCACGATTCTTGCAATTTCTTGCATCTTAGCTTTTTCTGGAAGATACATCATTTTGTATTCCAAAACACCAGATGGAGATATTTCTTTTGTTTCTGTGATATCTGGTTTTATCTCTGTTTCTGACTTGGAAATGCCAGTGTTTCTAAATACTTCTATTTGTGATATCAGTTGCCTAAAACAATCAATTATATAGGAACTGCTATATAATCATTTATTAAAAACACAAAATATACTTTAATCTAGCTCCTTGAGGATCTGAAAGTAGTTCCATAAGACCAGAACCAAGAGATTCCTCTAATTTTAGATCATTTATTTCTTTTCCTAACTGCTCCACTTGAGAAATTATATCTATTGCAGATTTAACTTCTTCATTTTCTTCTTTTGCATTTTCCTAAACAAGCAAATAAATACATATGTTATAAAACTATTAAATACAAAAAAAATATTTGAAACATTGTACTACCTTCAATGCATTTATTTCTTCATACAATTCTTTTACTTCGCATTGTAAGCGTTGATATTTTTGAATAGGTGTTTCTTTTTCATCTTCACCTGGAAGTTCATAATCTCTAAACCTATATTTAATAAAAATAAAAAATTGTATACTTAATTATATAATATATTCATATAATAATCTAGATACAAAAGTATTTAAGTTGAATACCAACTTGTAACCTGTTCTTGATTTACGCGAAATAGAATCTGAAAAGTCAACTTTTGTATCTCCTACTGTCTTGGTCCTAAATTTACTAAAAGCTTCTCTAGCATTTATATGTAACTTTTCTATGGAATCTGATTCATCCTGGAGACATAAAAAATTAATTTTCATAATATAACAGTATATTATACAATGTCATATTGAATAAAACTGTTTTACCTCTGAGTAAATTTCAAATTGTTCTGACTCTGGTAAATCAGTTGTTTCATAAACATCAACTTGATCATATGCCTGTAATATTTCATAAGTTATTACCAATTTATGTATCTTAGTAAGGTTATACAAGAAAATAAAAGTAAGACTGATATAAAACGTTCAATACAATTGAACTATATGTTTGTGACCTTTACAGAAATACTATCTATAAGAGTATAAAATGTAGAAAATACATACAATTCCAGGTAAATCAGAATATTTAGAATCCGCCATTATGACAACTTATGTAAAGCTTGTACAGCAGAAATGATTCTGTACTTAATGAAAATGATAGATATAACTTATTATTAAAATGCGCTTATATAGTAAAATGACAGCAGTCTGACAATTGTAAGAAATTGGATTGACAAAGATAGAATACACGTAGACCGTGGTACAGATCACTTGTTCGGTGTTGTGCGATTGGATATCCTGTGCACTGCCCTCTATTTTCGTTTGTACCGAAGCTCCATCTAGGTCAGAAACATTCATTTGAAATATCGAAATAATTTTATTTCATGCAAAATCTACAATAGAATGGAACGAATCAATTATATATATATAAAAAAAAAACATATATATAGTGTTCGTACATTTTTACTATCTATGTTTAAATATTCACACAGCAATGTTGTATTATAATAATTATTTTATTTACAATTTATAAATCACTTAAGAATATAATCTTCTGGATAAGCTAACAATTTTGGAAATTGTTCTACTTCTTCTTTAGGAATTTGATCTAATCTAACTGGAACTGGTCTTAATTGTTTAATCTGATTAGAAACATTTTGAAGCATCTCTTGTGGAACATTTTCATCTGGGAAAACATGTAATCTTTGCATTGTGTGTCTTCTTTGTAAATTTCCCTTCAATGCATGATATACTGCTTTAGTTACTATCTATATAAGGATAATAATAAATAAAAATAAATTATCTTATTAATAAAGTCTATGAATATAAGATACATTTTTTTAGATATAATACATGTTCATTTATTACCAAAGTTGGATTTTTATTATGAAGTTCCCATGCAAGAGTCCAAGAAGCACCACCAATATATGTAGTATGATGGAAATATACACGTTTTCGCCATTCGTCTCCTCGTAAAGCTATATCTTTACTGTTTATTACAATCACATGATCACCACAATAATCTGTATGAAAGATCACCATTTTGTAAACTATATATTTTTTAAATGTAAATATCAATATACATTTAAGTATTATGATATTAGACTTACTCATTGGGTGATATATCGGCTTATGGATACCCATAAGATAAAGTTTTATTTTTTCTGCACTTAGATAAGGATCTTGCCATTTTGCATCATATATATGCCAAATAGTTGAAAAAGTGCTCCATTGCTAAAAAATTTAATAATTTTATTAAATAAAAATAAGGGCGGAAAAATGATTAATATTATATTATTAATTTAAAAATATATATTTTAAAAAACAAACCTGTGCTCTTCGTAAAATTGACATAATAATTAAGATAACTTTTGATATTAGCGTATATAATAATGTCAGAATTTAATTCGAAATGTACATAGCTCTTTATAAATCTTCAAGTATTTTTAAATTATTTGTAATATAACCTATACTGATATGATTTCAGATAAAGTATAATATGGTATCGAAACGGATACAATATGGTTATCGATAATCGCAAAATATCGATACACTGTCATATTGCTCCAAGTCCAATGAATTTCTTCTAATTATTTTTCGATTTAATTATATTTCTTTTCTTTATATTTTCTGTATCCATTATATTATCGAAACTTTTTATTTAATAAAAAACTGCTAACATACTAGTATAGTGTATGTGGATGTATAAGAATATAATGAAAGAAAAATTTGTTATAAAATTTTTATTAAAACTTGTAAGTATAAGTTTACATAAACATGCAAATTTCTTCTTTAATATTTTTCATTAATACATTTTTTAAATCTTATAAATGAATGTTTTTTTAATTTAACAAAGACGGCGCTGTGAAGCTTTATAAGGTAAAGTGTCAGAGTTATCGACACTACCCGTATTGAATGTGAACAAATTTCATGGTTGAAATCACGTGACCTTGCAAACGACCTCTAATTCGGCACGAGCGTTTCCGTCATTTGGTCCTGCTTTATCATATCTCCTAGTTTCTGAAGTGCTTGTAGACGATTTTTAGGTAACTATACTATTTGAAAAATCTTTTTTTATAAACTTTAACTATCTCACTTCGGTAGTGTACATAGATATTGTTAAAGCGATCAAGATATGATACGTACCACAGCGAGGCTACGTAATGATTTGGCACGCACGATACTTCGAAGTAGTATGGGCCCTAACATCGTTAGAACCGTGATCATTAGATGTCTTCACAGAAAATATTTACAAAGGTATACGTATTGCCGATTCTTCTGTTAATTATTATTTCATTAACATTTTGCTCTCATTATTCATTCGATTTTCATTTAATCATTAAAGTTATATGTTATTAGTATTTTATTTCTACTACTTAATTATGTATTCAAATCTATATATAAAGATCTACATGATTTTAATTTATGATACTGAATATACTATATACAAGTTTTTATTGTAAGTTAATATTTTTGCATTCCTTTCCTTAATATGTGTATATGTTTGTTTTTATTGAAACTGTATTGCCTGATATAGAATATTATTTATTTTGAATTTTATTTATCGTTAATTAACAGATATACTGATATGTTAGTTAAAACATTCGATATCACATTATATCATCACATGATTCTTAACATTTTTTAGAGTATATCACTGCTTTCTTGCTTGGTATTCAGGATTCAGGTCCACGATAGTTTACGTTTTACGGTGATACCATGGCAACAACAATTACGGTTTTATGCAGACTTTCCTGACCATATTAAAGTACAATTACCTGCACTTTCTCCTACTATGGAAACAGGTACTATTGTAAGTTGGCAAAAAAAAGAAGGTATGTATATTGAAAAAACTACTTAATAAATTAAATTTATAATATATAATTTTTTAATGTCTTATAATAATATTATTTTATTTTATTTTTAACAGGAGATAAATTAAATGAGGGTGATTTATTAGCAGAAATTGAAACAGATAAAGCAACAATGGGATTTGAAACACCAGAAGAAGGTTATTTAGCTAAAATACTTGTACCTGCTGGATCAAAAAATGTTCCCATAGGCAAACTTGTTTGCATCATTGTTTCAAATGAAGAAAGTGTTAATGCTTTTAAAGACTTTAAGGATGATACAGTAGCACCACCTATTACACCGTCAGCACCAGCTGCGCCTGCTGCACCAGCACCAGCTGCACCAACACCTGCTGCACCAGCACCTGCAGTTGCACTTCCACCTACAAAAATCACACCAGGAGAAAGGGTATATGCCAGTCCATTAGCTAAAAGAATTGCTGCTGAAAAAGGACTTAGTTTAGAGGTAATCTTACATTGTTAAATACTTTTTTACATTAAATATCTTGAATATTTTCTGCTAGATGTAAAGATGGAGTAGAAAAAAAAAAACAATATTTTTTTATAGGGCCTGAAAGGTACAGGCTTATACAGTTCCATAACATCTAAAGATCTTGAAGGTGCTCCAGTTGCTGCAAAACCAACAGCAAAAGTAGCAGCAAAAGAGGTTGATGTTGCAGAGGGCATTGATGTCCCTGTGTCGAATATACGAGCAGTTATAGCGAAACGTTTACTTGAAAGCAAAAGAAGTATTCCTCATTATTACCTTTCAATAGATATAAAAATGGATGCTGCGTTAGCAATGCGAGAGCAATTTAATAAAATGTTAGAAAAAGAGAAAGTAAAAGTAAGCGTAAATGATATCATTATAAAAGGAATGGCAATGGCTTGTAAAAAAGTACCCGATGGTAATAGTGCTTGGATGGGTGATGTTATAAGACAGTAAGATTTCTAATTTTATTGTTTTCTTCTCTTCTCTTTTTTAGAGTAAAATCGATATTTTAATAATGTTTTTTTAATTTTGTTTTATAGATATAATAATGTAGATGTAAGTGTAGCAGTAAGCACAGAGTCTGGTTTGATTACTCCTATAGTATTTAGTGCTGATGTAAAAGGTATTGTCGAAATTAGTAAAGATGTAAAAGCATTAGCAGCCAAAGCAAGGGATGGAAAACTGCAGCCACATGAATTTCAAGGAGGCACGATAACTGTTTCGAATTTGGGAATGTTCGGCATTAAAAATTTTTCTGCCATTATAAACCCACCTCAATCCATTATTCTTGCAGTAGGTGCATCGGAAGTTAGATTAATACCTGCAAAAAATGAAAAAGGGTATGTTTTCATTTTTATATAAATATTTTCAATTAATTTAAATTAAATATTAAATTAATTCAAATTTTGTTTTATGATTATAGATTTACAACTGCTCAATATATGTCTGTAACAGCTAGTTGTGATCATCGTACGGTGGATGGTGCGGTAGGTGCACAATGGCTTTCAGCCTTTAAAAACTTCATGGAAAATCCAACATCCATGCTCTTGTAGTAAGTCTCGTCATTAACATTTTATATGTTGGATAGTCGAACAATGCACAAGCATCTTCATTCAGGAATGAAAGGTGATACATATCCAATGTGTTTATATATATTATACATTGAGTTTCTAATTATGCATTTTCGATAGACTGATTTCTTTTGCAATCTAAAAATGATTTTTAGAAATGGAATCTTTTTACAGAATTACATTATTACGTGAAGCAACATTATATCGTGAAAAGTTAATCACTAATCTAGTGATACATGCTTTTTTTGATTAATATCATCAATGTTGCTACGATAAAAGCACGTAAAAGATTAAGGACTATCTTCTGAAACTATCTTTAAAATGAAAAAATCAGTCTGAAATATTTTATGTTCAATGTAGAAGATATACTGCCAATTTAGTTCTAAATGATTAAATCATCTAAAAATGGATGAAATGAGTTCTTGGTAAATATCCATGAAACATCTAAATCAGTGTGCCAATAATATCTTGGTATCGATCTTCGGTGGCCACTTGTACATATATGTATTTATGTAAATTGCTTTGTTTATATAGCTCAAAAAATGACCATCATATTAACTACCAAGAAATTAATGAACTACAAATAAAAAAAATAAACTTTATTTAATATATGTATATACCCTATTTAATAAATTATACCTTCTAGTAATTGGAAGATAATGATTTTATATTATTTAGATAAATAGCAATATAAATAATTGTGTGCGTATATGTGTATGGTAACTCATTCAGACATAAAGACGTAAAAGTTTTACAAATTTAGTAGAAATAGTAATTGTGGGAAATGTGCCCTTCTTCATGATCATTGCTTGTTCCTTAAACTATATATTCATCTTGCTCACGTCACAGTATTGCACGTAGCGCAATTTATGAAGTAACTTTACTTCCGTTGATAAAGTAGAAAATGTTAAATTTCAATTAATCTATTCAGTATTGCGTAATTAATTACACTACTGTTCTAGACACGAACGACAGATAAATAGCATTGTATGTAAAGAGATATAAATTTTTATAATAATTTATTCCTACAACATTTAACTAATATCATAATGTGCATTAAACGAAATTAATTACATTCGTAGATTTATCTGAAATTACTGTAACTAATAGGGTTTTTCAGTAACATTTTTAAGATATATTTCGTAATAATTTCGTATAACCTATATACTTTTTTCTATATTTATTAAGATCATATCCCACAAAATATAAATTTATATGAAACCATATTCATATTCATTCATTTCATTGTATATTGGTAATAAATAGCAGTACAACTTTTAGCGATGAAATATTACCGGAAGATATTTATGTTCTGAAACAGATTTTTCCACGAACGCCCTCTGAAGAGACAACATTTAATATTTCGTATACGCAACCGATGGAAGATGAAAATTCAGAAAAATTTTCTTTTTTGATAGATTTTATAACGTGTTTAAACGACTTGAAGTGTACTTAATTATAGTATTAATATAAATATAATAAAACGTTAAATCATTTTTACATAAGAAATTTATTAAAATTCATTTCCGGATATTATCTCTCCGTATAATATTATTTCTAATGACTTAAAAATTTCCAATTGAAAATATTTTCGTTTTAAATATAAACGGTGTAAATATATAAACAATACGTTAGTAATGTATACTCCGATGTATGATCTCAGAGTGTATATATGTGACTTCAATTAGATATTTCAATAATTACAATTTTATATACTATAAACGTAGAATTTAAATTTTTAAAAGATCAAGAAATTTTATCGTAATTTTAGATGTGTATTCTTGGTTGATTCGAAATAATTTATATAATTTCTCAATATGTATAATTTTATTCTTATTCGAGCTTATAGACAAGAAGATGAACCATTTTGCAAAGAATTACTTAAAACTGGTGTAATGGCTTCGCTAAATGCAACATTCATTGGGTTTTTATCTGAAGAAATTGCTTTGATAATAGCAGTTTTAATCTGTACAACTATACTCATATTAATAGGAATTCCTATTCTTTACTGTCTTATGGTTATGTCTATCCCAGCATTTGCAATATACATTTTTTTATATACAACGTTTTTCTATAAAGCTAGACAGATTCAAAAAGAAGTATCTGCAATTCCAAGGTATTACATTCTCAATTTCTTTTTGTTCTGTTTTATTCTTGTTAATCCTTATTTTATTAAGGTTATGATTTTAACATGAAAATATATATTTTTATAAACAGGATTTACATGTCAGATAATACTTCCCATTTTTGGGTAGCAGAAGCATATGAATTTTATTTATTGAATCGTCGTCAACGAGATGAACGGTGTACATTCATGACAGAAGAAGAATTCAAGGAATCTAATATCGATGTATCTAGACATTTTAAAAAAATAGTAGGTACTATTGCATTGTGTAAAAACAACAAATTACAAGATAGTGCTTGGATAAAAAGATTTTCTGTTCATAAAGACTATAGAAGAAAAAACATAGGAATTCATCTCGTGAATTTAGCTTTACAATTTAGCAATGAACACGGATATAAACGTACTAATGTGATTATTTCAGAATATAGAGTAGGTGCTATAAAATTGTTTATTAAGAAAGGTTTCGAATTATATCTGTTACATAATAAATCATTATTTACGTCATTAATGACAATAGAATTTCATGAATTAACATATCGAATAAAGTATTATCGTGATAATGAATTACTTCTTACGAATCCACTTAATGTACAATCTATTCCAAACAACTAAATTGTCAATCGCACTTAAATATTTAAATTAAATATATAAACAATATTTTTATATTTATTTTTTATATTTTATAACTTTTTGTAAAATATATAAGAACAGAAACATTATAAAAAAATCATAATTCTCTATTTTACATCTTTGTATGTTACCAGTGTGTTTCAATTTCTTCGTCTTCCCAATGTTTATATCTAATCTGACTTAAATCATTAATATTTGAAATAATTTATCAATAGAACAGTATTTTATCTCCAACATTTATTACATATAATTATTTTAAGCAAAATGAATCAAAATAGCTCAATATCACTGTACATGAAAAGAACAATGAACAGCGGTTAAGTTTATAACCGTTTGGTTAAAAAATTATATACTTAAGATTATATAAATAATTAAAAAAAAAATACTAAAACATAATTTTGATGCATTAGAAACTGTAGATAATGTTTAAATTATTAAAGGAAATTATCATATTTCATAATACACATGCATCATCGATAATTACTAATAGCATTGATTATTATTTACTATCTTAACCGCATTATCATCATATCTGACATCAAAGTATCGATCTACTTAAAAATTAGTATTATAAATTAAAATTTTCTTTAGTTCTGTCGATAAAATAGAGAATACTAAATTTCGATTGATCTATCGAGTATTGCATAGCAATTTAATTCAAACCTAGTTGCGTTACTGTTCTCGACATGGACGACAGATAAATATTAAAGTATCGTGTGCATTGTATGTAAACAGAAATAAATTTTTACGGTTCTGTATCGCTACAACATTTAGTCAATATTATGACGTTCCCACAGGCACATCAAACGGAATTAGTTGCACTCGCTGATTTAGCTGGAATTACTACGACTCCTGGTGTTTTTCGGTAACATTTCTAAAATACATTTCTTAATAATTTCATATAACCTATAAAGTAGACTTTTTCTTAAATATTTATTCAAATCACATCTGGTAAGATATAAATTTATATGAAACTATATTCATGTTATCATCGTATATTAGGATCGCAATAGAACTTTTGGCGATGGAGATATCACCGGAAGACATTTATGTTCTTCTGAAACAGATCTGTCCAAGAACGCCCTCTGAAGAGACATCTAATATGTTAGATACGCAACCTGAGGAGGATGAAAAATCTGAAAAATCTTGATGGTTACCTTCTTTTTTGGTAGATCTTATAACATTTTTAAATGGTTTTAAGTGTACTTAATCATAATATTAATATAAATATAATAAAACGTTATTAAATCATTTTTACATAAAAAATTTCGCTAAAACTATTTCCAGACACCATCTTCACTCTGAATAATACTATTTCTTACTGTTTAAAAATTACAAATTAAAAATATTTTCATTTTAGATATAAACGTTATAAACATAAACAATGTCTTACTACGTGAGGTCACCCTGAAGCGTGACCTCGGCATATATATATATATATATATATATATATATATATATATATATATTACGCTAATTAGAAATTTCGATAGTTACTTATGATTTTATATATTATAGACGTAGAATTTAAGTTTTTAAAAAGTCAAGAAATTTTATCATAAATATAGATGTGTGTTCTTGATTGATTCGAAATATTTTATATAATTTTTCAATATGACTAATTTTATAGTTGTTCGTCCTTATAGACGAAGAGACGAACCATTTTGCAAAACATTACTTAGAAATGGCATAATGGAAAATATAAACAGAACATTCTTTGGACTTATACTTAAAGATGTTACTTTAAATATAGCAATTTCTGTTTTTTCAATTCTGTTTCTGTTATTAGGGTTTCCTATTCTTTCCTGTATTATAAGCATACTTATAAAAGCATTTCTAATATACATTGTAACATATATAAACTTTTGGATTACTGCTAAAAAGATTGAAAAAGAAGTATCTGAGATTCCACGGTATTACATTTTCAATTCTTTTTTTTTTGTTTTGTTTTATTTTGTTTGTGTGTTCTTGTTAATTCTTATTTAATTAAAATTATGATTTTAAAATGAAAATATATATGTTTATAAATAGGATTTACACATCAGATAATTCTTCCTATTTTTGGATAGCAGAAGTATATGAAGATTATTTAATAAATCGTCGTCAACGAGATCAGAAATATATATTCATGACAGAAGAAAAATTTAAGGAATCTAATATTAATGTATTTAGACATGTTAAAAAAATTATAGGTACTATTGCTTTGTGTAAAAGCACTAGGTTACAAGATTCTGGTTGGATAAAAAGATTAACTGTTCATAAAAACTATAGAAGGAAAGGCATAGGAACTAATCTTGTCAATCTAGCTCTGGAATTTGGCAGTCAACAAGGATATAGACGTATTAATGTCATGATTTCAGATCATAGAAAGGCTGCTAGAGAACTATTTCATAAAAAAGATTTTGAAATCTATTTGTATCGTAAAAGATCTCTTCATGGAACATCAGTGATACTATTATTTGTTGAATTAACATATCGATTGAAATATAATGATAATGATGCTGAGTTACTTGCTACAGATCCATTTTATACACAGGCTCATTGAAACAATTAAACTTTGCTAATCATATTCTTAAATATATAAATTGTATTTTTAGATTTATTTTTTGTATTCGATAACTTTTTGTAAAATATATATATTATTATATTATTTTGTATGATATATATATATTATAAACAAATAAAAATATTTTTTACATTTTCATAGCCTGCCAGTATGTTTCGATTTCTTTGCCTTCCCAATGTTTACATTTAATCTGACTGAAATATCTGAAATAATTTATCAACAGAAAGTTAATTTTTGCTTCTTTTCTTTTGAAAAAGATCATTTATCATAGTGTATTTAGTAGTTAAAAGTATTTAGTAGTAAAAGTAATTATCACTTACTTATCTTCAATTATTTTTAATATTTCTTGTTCCTTTTTTGTAATGCCATTTCTTAATACATTGAAATTCATTCTTAATTGTTGTATATTTTGAATACCAACTAAGTTTGTAGTTGTATCTTCACATTGCATAGCATACCATATAGCTAATTTGCTTATTTCCACATTATTATCCTAATTAAAGAGATATCAATAGTATTTTTTTATTCATAAATTTATAATTGTTGCTTAAATCTCATCAAAATTGGTGATAATAACCTTACAATATTGTGCAACATCTCTACAAATTTTTTTCATTTCCTTGCTAGCAGGATGCCAATCTGGAGGACCATTATTTGTTAAAAGACCCATAGCAAGTGAAGCTGCATTAATTACACCGATATTATATTTCTATAATATTGAAAATTTTCTGTTAATATCATTATGTCACTGTAAAAATTAAATTTTTTGAGTAAAACTTTAAACCTTAAAAAATGATATAAACTCCATTAAAGTATCATCTAATAAAGTAAATCTGGAATAAGTTAACACACATGCAATATTAATATTGCTTTGCTCTATGCATTCTTTTAGAACAGAAAGTGGATAGCCAGTAATACCAATATATCTAGCTTTTCCTTCTGCAACTTGCTTTGATAGTTCTGGTAAAGTTTGTGTAATTATTATGTCGAGCGATGGAGCAAATTCTATATCATGAACCTGTATGATATTGAAAAGTTTTATTTTTAAATATTATATAACTTTTACTAATTACAAAAATTAAATATATATCTACCTGAATAACATCAATATAATCTAATCCTAAATTATCCAAACTGTTTTTAAAACTATGTCTTGTTTTTTCTTTTGAAAATTCGAACATATTTTTAACATCTAACTCATATCTTCCAACTTTTGTTGCAATATAATAAGCTTGACGTGGAATTCCTTTTAGTGCCTGTTATCCAAATAATGAATATTAAAAATAGTTACAAAAAGAATAAATATTTTTTTAGAAATATATTTCTACCTTCCCAATTACTTTTTCTGATTTCCCTTGTCCATACCACGGTGCTGTATCAATGTAATTTACACCTTCCTTTATAGCTTGTCGTATAGTTTCAATTGCTTCATTTTCGTCATAATTACTGCCAATAAATGTAGCATTAATTAAGTATAGAGAAACAATTTCACAAAATGTTATAATTTATTATTATCATACCCATAATGACAACCAAGTGGTCCACCACCAAAAGATAATTTACTAACTAATAGATCTGTCTTTCCCAACTTTTTATATTCCATTATTTTAACTGCTTCCAAATCATGGAAGCCTTCAACATAAGTTGGTGGCAACATAATTGCTTTTTATTATTTCTAAATAATAAACAATTTCAACTTTATATATACATCATTACTTTAGAACAACGTTACACGTCGTTATTACTTTAGAACAACTTATAAAAATTTTTAACGAATATCATTACGTCTCAAACTGCTCAATGATAAGTAACGATATTATATCGTAAAAAAAGATAACTCTTAAAAAAAAAAAAAAATGCTTCTACTGTGTTTCAGATCAAATACTACGATATCAAAGTATTCTGATTGGTCATTCTTTTGTAAATAATAGATATAATCCAAATGTCTATCAAAGTATAATCAATATCTCGTTTATTATTCGTTGATTTCATTTATTATCATGTTATTAATATTTAAATAAATCTTAATCTCTTGTTCGAAAAACAAACTTAAGAATGTACAAATAAAACAACGTACATATATCTTTGATTTCTTTTTTATGCAATGGTCACCTAGGCAACTGAAATCAATCAGTAATTTTTTTTCAAAGCAGTTTGCGGCCGATTCAAAATTTCGCGTTTTAATTTATACAAAATCGCTTAGTTTACAATTGCATCAAAATCATTACATTTTTTTACTTTTCTACACCATAAACAGGATACTAAAAATTATAAAAATGGTACGTTTATATATAAATATATATACAAAATAGATTTGCCATGTATTAACTATGTACATACTTTTTATTCTTCTTCTAATTCATCTTATATTATAGAATGCAAGTTACATAAATATAAAAAATTTATAATGCAAATTCTATTTTTTTTTCATTTTTTTTTAATAAATATAATAATAAATAATAGAATTTATAATAATAAGCTGTTAAAGTTAAAGAAAATATTTATATATAATTGAATTTTTTTTCTTTTTTAGCGCGAATGTATATCAATGCACGTTGGTCAAGCGGGAGTGCAGATGGGAAATGCATGTTGGGAATTATATTGTCTTGAACATGGTATTCAACCAGACGGTACAATGCCTTCCGATAAAGTTACCGGGACGAATGATTGTTTTAATACTTTTTTCAATGAGACAAGTTCTGGTAAAATGGTTCCTAGAGCTGTAATGGTTGACCTTGAACCAACCGTTGTTGGTTAGATCTTTCAAAAATATCTGTTGCAAATATGATTGTTATGATAAAAATCAGGATTATAATTTTGATTGGATTTTTTTTTTTTTTTATTTATTTATTTTAGACGAAGTCCGCATTGGTCGTTACAAACATTTGTATCATCCAGAGCAACTTATCACTGGGAAGGAAGATGCAGCAAATAATTATGCTCGAGGTCATTATTCCATTGGTAGAGAAGTTATCGAATCCGTAATGGATCGAGTTAGGAGGCTGACGGATCAATGCACAGGATTACAAGGTTTCTTTGTATTTCATTCTTTCGGAGGAGGTACAGGATCCGGTTTTACCTCTTTACTCATGCAAAAACTTTCGGACGATTATGGGAAAAAAAGTAAATTAGAATTCGCTGTTTATCCGGCACCTCAAGTATGTTCACTATTATTGTTCGATACCAACGTGTTATACATTTTTATGTAATATTGGTAATTTTTGGATTTTAGGTTTCTACTGCTGTTGTAGAACCCTATAATGCGATCTTAACAACACATACTACGATTAGTCATTCGGATTGTGCATTTATGGTCGACAACGAAGCTATTTATGATATTTGTCGACGCAAATTAGGAATAGAGAGACCATCTTATGCCAATTTAAATAGACTCATAAGCCAAGTCGTATCTTCCATAACAGCATCCTTAAGATTCGATGGAGCTTTGAACGTAGATCTGACCGAATTTCAAACGAATTTAGTACCCTATCCGAGAATACATTTTCCTCTTGCAACATATGCACCCGTTGTATCTGCTGATAAGGCTTTTCATGAAGGAATGACCGTCGCTGAAATTACATCTGAATGTTTCGAAGCTACCAATCAAATGGTGAAATGTGACCCACGTGAAGGAAAATACATGGCATGTTGTCTTTTATACCGCGGCGATGTCGTGCCAAAAGATGTTAATGCTGCGATTGCTGCAATGAAAGGGAAAAGTTGCATACGTTTTGTCGATTGGTGTCCAACTGGTTTTAAAGTTGGTATTAATTATCAACCACCAACCGTAGTACCTGGTGGAGATTTGGCTAAGGTATTGAACAAATTAAACGAACGATTACATCGACTTGTTTTTTTATTTTTCTTATCATAATTTCCCCTCCCTCTTGTTATTCTCTATAATTAATTTAAAAAAAGATTAAATTTAAAGTGCATAAAAAATAACATAGGTTCAACGTGCAGTATCCATGTTATCTAATACTACAGCTATTGAAGAAGCCTGGGCTAAATTAAATCATAAATTCGATCTAATGTATAACAAACGAGCTTTCGTTCATTGGTACGTAGGAGAAGGTATGGAAGAAGGAGAATTTACAGAAGCTCGAGAAGATCTTGCAGCACTCGAACGAGATTACGAAGAAGTTGCTCTTGAATCACCTTCAACTCCCGATGCATCATTAGAATATTAACTTGAGTCTTTTTTAATCAGTATCACATATACTACATATCTAATCATTGACTTTTCTGAACACACAAAATCAAGTTATTATATCGAAAATATTTGAACTCGCATCAATTATCGACATAGTATAAAAACTAAGCTAACAAATCTTTTTCTGATTAGATTTTTTATATTTTTTGAGAAATATTTATTTACATATACATATATATATGTATATATATATATATATTAAAAAAATTACGTATGTAAATGTCTGAAGATTTAAAAAATGAAAAAAATCTACATCAATCTTTAACAAGACGCGATGTTATTCGATCACATTTAAATATTTTGTTAAACTAAACACTTTCAATGTGACCTCCCATCGTTTTTCTAGTGATTTTTATTTGATAATATTGCCTTTCCTTTATGACTAGTTTCGAATTTTTTATCTTCAAAGCATACTGAAGGAAATAAAAAATATTTAGTAAACAGTATTATAAATTGTAATAAATATCAGTATAAAAATCGATAAAGTCAAAAGCAAGATATTTTTATTAAATATATTTCTTTTGTAAAGAGTTCTTATGTATGTTTATTTAACTTATTCTAACAACGGTGAAAAATAATTAGGTTATGTGTACAAACATAAATTAAAAAAATAATTTACAATATATTGACATTCATCAATCGTATAAAACGATTTACTTTTTGTTTATTACAAATAAGATTATGTCGTCAGGACCAATGGTATTGTGTCAACTATGGATGGGTGGCGTAAGTATTTTGTATATATAAAATTTTGCATTAAAATTTTTTATTTCAAATATGTTTTATATACTATGTTAAAATATTTATATTTAAATAACTTTATAAGTTTTCTGTATTCAATCTATTTAAATATATTTTCTTTCATAGCTTGAGCCATACATGACCGAAAGTTTTATTATGAATGCTTTTCATAAAATGGGAGAACAGCCTCAAACCGTAAAAGTTATGAGAAATCGTTATACGGGTGAACCTGCTGGTTATTGTTTTGTGCACTTTCCAACGGATGAAATGGCACTAGATGCTATGCATAAGCTTAATGGCAAAGCGATTCCTGGGTCAAATCCCGTTTGTATTTAAAAAAATTTTGCTTAATATAATATACAAATTATTAAGTTCATCATCATATAATGACAAGATAATTTTTTTTAGATTTTGTTCAATTAATTAGAAAAATTTGTTCTAAATTACAGACTGTGAGGTTTCGATTAAATCATGCCAGCACTACTGGTAAACCTGCTGCTGACAGAGAGTTCAGTATTTGGGTAGGAGATTTGTCCACAGATGTAGATGATTATTCTTTATATAGAGCATTTGCTGCAAAATATAATTCTATCAGAACAGCTAAAGTAATATTAGATAGTTCAGGATTTAGTAAAGGTTATGGTTTTGTAAGATTTGCAAACGAAGAAGAGCAGAAGAATAGTTTGGTGACAATGAATGGGTATAGGGGATTGGGAACAAAGTCTCTAAAGATCTGTAATGCTGTGCCAAGACCTTGGAATAAAATGTTAGAATAAACTATAAAAAAAATTTAATTAAAAACATAATTATATAAAGGAATGTATATATGACTGTTTTCTTCTATAGATCAACACCACCTCAATCATCTTCAGAATATGCACCATCAAATATGAATTCTGAAGCATATAACTATTATGATACTTCTTCCTATTGGAATAGTTACAGTGCTTGGCAGCAAGGTTATTATGAAAGTGAGCCAACATCAGATGCTTATAATAGTTATGTTTCTGATCAGAAACCAGAAGAAGATGAATTAGAACTAATTGGTATGTGTTATTAAGAAATAATTTGTATATATTTTTTTATAGAGAACATATATATTATTTTTAATTATCGATTCTATTATTTTCAGAACATTCTATTCCTTTAGATATTGATAAATTAAATAGGGAGATAATTGAACAAGATTATAATTTATGGGATGCTTTAGAAAGTTCCAAATGGATTCCTTGTGATACCATAGAATTGTGTTATTAGTAATATTTTATTAAATTACTTTTATTTTTGTAATTTTAACATTTTGTAAAATTCCTCTTGTAGTTATAAATATTTAAATATTACTCGCAAACAAAAGTTAAATAGATATTAAAGATGAAAGGAAAGTATAAATAAACCAAATGTTTTGTAGAAAATAATCAAAGAAAGTGCTTATTAAAGCAATTTCTTTTAATATTTGATATATCACTTTATTATTATGATTTTTATAATCATCAATGTTACTATAGTGATTCAGTTTAGATATAAATAATACGATATACTTTTTTAGAGATATTGAAATGTAACATCCGTTTCCTTCTTATTTCTAACAGAACTCCTGCTGGAAATAATAGCTTAAGCGATTAGTTATTTCGTGCGTATCCTACGTTACACTTACTTGTCGTTAGTTAGATTTAAATCGTCAGATATAACAGAACATAAAAAACGAGCTCAAATACGTGTGATTTTTGTATTCGTAATAAGGTTTTTATAACAAAATTTAAAAAATAAAATTAATTGTACCGAGAGTTAAATAAGGCAGAAAATAAAATTAAGATGCTCATATATCATATTATAATTTTTAAAATGTTATATTTTGGAAAAATTGTTAAAGCTGGATGGGTCGAAATTCCTGAATTTTCAGATGAAAAGAAAGTTTACAGGTATGTGTTATATTACTTTATAATGTACATTGTGTGTGTGTGTGTGTGCGTGTGTGTATATTATTAATTTATATATATATTATAATAGAACAAATATGTATGATTATTCTAATTTATTTCTGATATTATCTTAATTTTCATAGAATTCCTTCTTTTAAACGTGATTATGAATACAAATTTATGCGAAATGATGATAATAACAGTTTTTTTCATAAGAAAAACGACAGTACGATTTATGAAGAACAATCGGAAATAAAAATTCCATTAACATCCGATTCAAATGTAAATATAACTCAATTATCAGTAACAGAATTAAATACTGGGATAGAGAAATATTTTATGAATGCATCCGCTGAACATATTGTTGAGAATAATTCTGACATAAAAAATAATAGTTATGAAATGGTAAGAAGTATAATTAAAATTCTACCTTTTTTAAGAAACATAATTACATGAAATATTTATAATACTGATTATAATATATAAATTTATAAAATACTAATTATATTTTCTCTTTAACAAATATATTTTAAGATGATTTTATTTATATCATATTATTTAAATAAATTAAAGTTAATATTTGAAATATATTGTAGGATAAATTATTAATTGAATCTGATCCAATAAAATTAGAAGAACATATATCAGATACAAAAATATATGATACTAAAGAAGTTACACTCAAACAACAATTACCAATGTCTAATAAGAATTTTAATGAAACTTTGAAAGAAGATAAAAATACATTTCTAATGTATTTACCAACTGAAATATTAAAAAATGTTCATAAAAATTTAAAATCTCAATCATCAAGTATAAAAGGGAAACTTCAATTTTTGAGATCATTTGAAAAGATATTATCGCTTGAAATAGGTGAATTATAAATAGATTATTCATTTTGTTAACACTAATGTCTTAAATTTTAAGTTAATTAAATATCAAGTGTATATATATAGAAAAATTTTCTTATTTATATCACATTTAATTTTGCATAGAATCTAGACTCATAAGATTTATAAATCCAATTCGCATAAAAAGGGGTACTAGTGATCATTATGATCATGGGTATGATGATTATGAAGACCATGGATTAGGTTTTCCTTCTATAGAGGGTGCATTAATGGCTATTTCATTTCTTACATTTGCTGTCTATTTGGTTAGATTAGTTATGGTAAGTTAATTTTTATAGAAATTATAAGGCATATTTCAGATGTATAAAAAAAATAAAGGTAATTCTCATAAATTTCTAGCTTCTTTTTCGAAATAATGGAACTCAAAGTACTGTTCCCACTGTACTTATTGGTAAAAAAAAGAGATCAGTGGAAGAATTTAATGAAGAAACAGCAAGAATTCTTCACAGTGTGGATAATTTCATTTCTAATATTTAATGTTAGTCTTATAAGAAATACAAACATGGAATGATACAATTTATATTCATTCTAATATATAAATAAGTCATTTTTAAGCTGTATTTATATGTATAAATGTTTAATATATTACTAAGGTATTAATAATAAGTTATACTCTAATGCATCTACTACACAATTGTACATAATTGATTATAAGAGAATTGAAAAATGAATATGTAGATATGTCCAAAACCAGTATAAATTTTGTGAATATATAGTACATATATTTTTATAATTTTGCTTGTATATGTACTGAAGTATTTAATGTTGATAAAAAAATATCACTATAAAATCCCACAGGATGTAATAATGGAAGCTGATGTAATTTTAAAATAAGATGTTCCATTTGTACTTTATCAACAAAATAAATACCTTCTTTATCAGATGTTATAACAATACCTTGTTGTAAAAGATTAGACAATGTAGATTTAAAAAGATCAAGTGATAGACAATATGGATGAGGACGAGAATTTTTTTCCTCAAATAATGCAATTTCTACTTGCTTTTGACATTCCTTCAATACTTTTTGGATTGTTATAGTACCCAATATTAATTCATTCCACTATAATAAGAAAAACAATTATAAATTAAAATAATATTGTATTCAATATAAGATATGTTTTGTATTCTTACATTTAATAAAGTAGTGCAGGTAAAACACACTGCATCAATAAATGGTAACATAAGATTATGTAGAAGAGAAAATAATGCAGTTTTTTGTCCTGTGATTAAATCATTTTGAATATATAAACAGCCTTCCTTCACCAAAATATCAATTGATTTTTTCCATTCTAAATTAATTACAGAAGAACTTGCGTTTAGAAATAATGCAAACTCTGTACTTAGTAATTTCCTTAGTAGAACATATCGTTCAAAGGCTTTATCTGAAAATATGGAAAATGATAAATTAAATTTCTATTTGTTACTTGTTGATTTAGCAATATTGCAATTAAAAGTTACCAATATGAACACTGTCTAATCCAACTGTTGCAGTAATAATTCCTAATTTAGCAAGAAAAAATAAAGTAGGATTTACATAAATAGTTAAATTAATAGCTGGTACTGCTACTTCCATAGTACGTTTATTTAAATTATGTCCCTTTATATTCATATATTTTTCTGATTTAATTTCTACATACGTATTTTTTAAGTTCAACATTTTTGATTCATCTAATGTAAGCAACTCTGAATGTGTTTCTAATGACACTAATATTTCCTTATATAATTCATCTGTAGTCATACTGTAACAAAGAAATTATTAAATTACAAAAAATGTACAATTTCATTTATAGAAAAACAGCAGAAAAAATAAAATAATGAAATTTACTTCTTAATTGAAGGATGGATTATAGCCCCTAATGATGAGAGCCATTTTTTATACCATTTGTAATCTTCTGCTAATGTTTCAAGAGTGTATGGATTTAGAGGATATGTTTGTATTCTTTCATTAAACAACAAAGCAATTATATTAAAAGTTGTAAGCACTGTATTTTTTTGATGAGTATATATTATGTCATATGCTAAGTTCTCTGTAATAGTTGATGGTAATTTATAATCAGGATTTATAATCTTGGTTTTACGATCCTTTGATGATACATATTGTGAGGCAGAAATAGGTTCGCCAATATTGAAAAACACTGATCCATAAGAAACAAGATTTTTCAACATAGACATAGATCGCAATAGAGCAGTTGTTGTTTCTTTTGGCTTTGGCACTCCTAGCAGTTCATAGACAAACAATTTTTCTTCTAATGGGCGATCATAACTGATACTAATTGGAAGAAACTGAATCTCAGGTACAGTGCCTTGAAGATAAGTATCCAAAATGATAGATAAGAAACCTAAAATATTAATATATGTAAATATATAATAATGTATCAGTAATAATATATTTTCACTGTAGAATGAAACAAATATTTACCATATTTGGGTTCAATACTTTTTTGACTTCTACTACGAGTACCTTCGATGAAAAATTCAATTGCTCTATCACTATGATTTACAAGACAATTAACATATGCCTTAAAAATTTCTTTATATAATAAATCATTAGAAAAACTACGTCTCATATAAAATGCTCCAGTTTTACGCAATAATTCTCCAATAAATCTCATTTGATAAAAATCCATTCCACTTGCTATATTTGGTAATGACATATCGTAACTAAAGAGAATATATGATAATAAAATAAAATCCAGATAACTTCTATGTGAAGGTACATATATATATTGTACTTGATAACTAGACATTTGCTTTTTTAAATCAAATATCATTCCTTCGTTTATATAAATATTGCGGAAGATTCTCTTCAAAGCTTTGGTAATGAAAAAACCTAGATAAAAAATTGTTTTTAATTTGAAATAATTTAATCAATTAATATAATTACATGTCCAATGTTATCTTTTAACATGTCCATGTTAAAAAGGAATAGAATATACCTAGCCAACGAACTGTAGGTAAATGACCCTTACTTGCCATTTCTTGCAAAATAGCATGAGCTCTTCGTTCAATAACATATGTATATACATTTTGACTTTTTGCTAAATAACTGATCGCTTCTTTTACACGTGGAGTATTTAATACTGTATTTATAATTTGATTTCGAGATAATTTTAATTCTGGTGGTAACATATGAGGCATCTGTATTTTCATGGGTCTAGAAACCCATAAAAAATCAGAATCCTTTCTTCTTTCTTCCAATAAATCAGTCAATTCACTATTTTGTTGCATTTTTAGATATTTTGTTTCTTTTTTTTTTACCAGAGATTAACTAATCTCTCAATGTTAATAATATCTTTTCTTTGTAACTACAGAAATAGAATGTCTGATAATACAAAGTCCAATTTTTAATATATGATAATTTAATGAAGTAAAATGACACTATGAAATATAAATGTATATGATGACAGATAGACGTAATGTTTACATATCACGTAAGAACTTTGGAAACGTAGCTATAATGAAAAAAATCGTATAATACATTCTGTAAATATTCGATCTCTCTTTAAAATATCAGTCTCGATATATGTTGAATTCTTTAAATTTTAAGTAACCTATTTCATGATAACGTGTACTTAATTCTTATTGTTAAATAATCGATATTCCGATAAACGATATACATTTTCGAGAGAAAATGAAATACTTTAAAGATTTATGCAAAAATAAGAAAACAATAATAAATTAAATATATTCTAATGTTTTCTGAATTATTTCTTAATCGGTCAATTACTTGTGCCTGTTATTTTCAACTAATTGTTCTTTGAGGTTACACAACGAAGTTATGGAAGTCACAAAAAATATTTAATTAAAAAATAAAAAAGAGAGCAATGCAAACATAAATTTATTACATATTCTTAATGTGTCTCAAATAAAAACTAAAATATTATATTAAACATCATACATATAAATAAGAAATATATAAATTTATATTAATAATAAATGTATAGTTTTTTGATTTTCCCGCCTTTGAATAAAGCGGGACTGATAACGTGATTATTTTACGCCAAGTACCAGACAACTGCAGTTTGTTTATATTGTTATTTTGAATATAATCAACGATAAATATTAATGATTGATGATCAAATATTAATAAAAACGAGAAAATATTATGTAATTTGATATAATTGGCACCAAAATGACTAATTCTGCATTCATCCTTGATAATGGAGCATACACAACCAAAGTTGGACTCTCTACAGAAAATCCAAAGTAACTTTATATTTATGAAATAAACAACAATGCTTGCTATATTCATAATTAATAATATTTAATCACATGATATTTGCAGGATAGTTCCTAATTGTATAATGAAAGCGAAAAGTGAACGTCGAAGACCTTTCATAGGAAATCAAATAGAAGAATGCAGAGACGCTTCTGGACTATTTTATATTTTACCATTTCAGAAAGGATATCTTGTAAATTGGGATATTCAAAAAACTGTCTGGGATTATATATTTTCAAAAGAATGTTGTCCTGTTAATTTAAGTCAACTTTCTGTGGTAGTAACTGAACCACCATTTAATTTTGCAAGTATTCAAGAGGCCATGACTGAAATCTTTTTTGAAGAATATGAATGCCATAGTCTTCTTAGGATAAATACAAGTAGTCTTTCATGTTACAATTATAGAAGTGAAAGACCTGGAACTAAATGTTGTATAATAGTTGATACTGGATACAGCTTTACACATATTGTCCCATATGTAAATGGTATTAAAATTAAGGAAGGTATACGAAGAATAGATGTGGGTGGAAAACTTCTTACAAATCATCTGAAAGAGATAATATCTTATCGTCAATTACATGTTATGGATGAAACATACGTAATAAATCAAGCAAAAGAAGATTCTTGCTTTGTATCACAAGATTTTTATAAAGATATGGAATCTGCTAAGAAAAAGTTAGAAAATAATGACATTGTTAAAGATTATGTTTTGCCAGATTATACAACATTGCGGCGAGGCTTTCTTAAAAATCCAGAGGTTTCTAATGAACAACAAGCAGTTCGTTTGAGCAATGAACGATTTGCAATACCTGAAATTCTTTTTCATCCATCTGATGTTGGTATTCGACAAATGGGTATACCAGAAGCTATTATAGATTGTTTGAAAGCTTGTGAAGAAGAAACATGGCCACATCTTTTATCTAACATAGTACTTACAGGTGGAAATGCAAAGTTTCCAGGTTTTCGAGACAGAGTGTTTAAAGAAGTTAGAAGTCTTGCACCATTTGATTATATGATAAATGTTTTTTCACCAGAGAAGTAAGTATTCAGCATATTCTCTTATTATTTTTATGTTATACTAAAAAATTTTAATAAATTTTCCAAGAAAAATATTTTTTATTTACAGTCCAATCACTTATGCATGGCATGGTGGAAAAGCATTATCAAAAGATCCAATATTCTCTGGTCTTCTTGTAACAAGAGAAGAATATGAAGAAGAAGGTCAATCACTTTGTTTTGAAAGATTTGATGTTTAATAACATTATTTAAACAATGAAAGTTACATATTTTTAATAAATATGTTGTCTTTGTACAATATTTATTTTTATCATTTCCAATTAAAGTAAACAATGAACAATAAAATGAAGTCTCATTATTCATAATGTTCAGGAATATTGTTTTGTCCTAAGCTTACAATTAGTTCATCTTAAAAGAAAGATTGGATTAGACTAAAAATTTCAATGATCGTACAGTGCGATAAACTTAAAATAATTTTAATTTAAAATAACAATACTTAAAAATTTTGATATTGGGATTGTTGGCTGCGTGTAATATCAACATATATTGATTTCTTATTAAATTTATTGATAAGCGAATTATATCAACGAGTTATATCGCAGTTCTTACAGGACGAGTAGGAATGTATAGTTTATTTTACTCATCATGCGTTAACCTACGCACTAATAATTATATAACGAGATAAAGCACGAATCAACACTTGCAATTTAGTTATTTGTGCAATTAGTTGTGTAATTTAGTTACCTGTCTGTTATTTCGTCCTCTCTTATGTATTAGTCTTTAATTAGACTTCAGCAAACTGTATTCTTAATCTGAGTTCTCTTAATCACCTGAAGCTTTAGACGTGATCTTCAATAAAAAATATAAATTATTATATTAATAAAAAAAATATTATAATGCGCATATGTATATAATTTCAAAATAGATATAATAATGAATACATTAAATAATAAAACAATCTATTTATAAGTCCGTTAAAAAAATGGACATCATGGAAAGATAGAAAAATCATTATGGAACATAGTAAATTTTTATTGAATTTAAATGCAGCCATTAGCTCGATAGTACTTGCGTTATTTATATTTATTATATATCGCAACTAATATCGATTTCCAGGTCTCACCACATGGAGGTTGCTGCATATGGAGACCCACGGGCTAAGACTCTACTATTAATATAAATTATTTTAGAACCAATTAGAACTAATTATATAAAATCATTATTATTATATATTTGATAACAATTATTATAATTTGGAAAAAGAAACAAAATCAATCGCGAAACGAATCAAAAATTTTTTTCTAATCAATCGAGATTAGACGAAAATTTATGAATCCGTTTGATGTCGACCTACCTACCCGGAAAAGGGAAGAGAGCACTTCAATGAAACTCTATTCCCTAACGCGACTAATGGTGAATGCTGGAAACAAAATGATTATGCTGAAATGAAAAGTGGAACATAATGATTAATATCGCCGTATTATCCAAAATGCAACAGAAATAATTTAATCTTTTGTAAAATTAAAGATTGGCTATTTTGTACTTCTCTTTTTGGATTACACATATTATTTTATTATCTAATACTTCATCATAAATATATATAAGTTCTTCAGAAGTTGTAAACAGTTCATCTGTGTATCTGTGAACATAAAACATCTAAACCATGTTACAATTAAACAAGATGCAATCATTATAATATGCGAATTTTATATAATAAACCAATAGTCAGTCACCTGTGAACATAAAACATCAAAAATATTTCGTAATTAAATAGGAAGTTATGAAAATAATATACAAATCTTATATAATAAACCAATAGTCAGTCACCTGTGAACATAAAACATCAAAAACATTTCGTAATTAAATAAAAAGCAATCAAAATAATATGCGAAACTTATATAATAAATCAATCAAATATAAAACAACAATTTTGTAATCAAATAAGAAGCTATTAAAGTAATATGCGAATTTTATATGATGAACCAGTAGTTATCTGTGAACATAAGAAATTTATAACGTTATTATTTTCTGAAAACAATAAATAATTTTCAATTAATCATATGGAAAATAATTTTTTTACACATTCACACTCATTCACACATAAAAACAATAACGAGAAGACAGATCAGAATGAATGAAGTCGAATCTTGCCAATTTTCGAAACACGACATTTTCTGAAACAGAAATAAACTCTGTGTAAATTAGTAAAAAGTTTTTTTTTCAATATATCAAATGAATAGTAGAAATATTTTTTATAATCCCAGTTCTTCATCCAAGTCCTCAATGATTAAACGCATTATTATTTTGCTATCATGAGTAGAACAAAATCTGGAACACAAATCAATTTTATATAATGCATTTTTAATCTTTATTAATTTATTTTGACATCATATATGATAATATTACAAACCTTGAAATATTATTTCTTTTTATGTTGCTAATACCCGTTGATAAAAGGATATTATATTGTATTTTGTAATATTTAGCCTTGAAACTTTAGAATAATATATTCTGTAACAAAAAACTATATAAAAAAGCATGTGTGGAAAATAAAATTGTATATAAAATAAACGGCCAAAAATTCTTTTTGACAGTTCTTTTTTTTTTGACAATAAAGCATTAAAATGGACAAAAAATTAGTATTAAACATTTCAAATTCTCAATGCATTAGAAAATGTGTTTTACCTTTAAACAAGATTACAAAATTATCCACGACTTTTATGCACAAATATGAAAATCCAAAAAAGAAAAATTGTATATAAAATCTTCAAATATTTAATACACTTACAAATTAATTTTGAATTTAATTTTTAGTTTAATAAACTTTGCAAATTATTCAAGACACGTTATGAAAAAAGAAAAAAATTGTGAATATTTCACAATAATTAAAAATTAATTTTAAGTCGCGTAAAAAAAAAAAAGATAATAGAAAGAACAAAAAGTATACTATCCCTTGGATCGTATTACAAAATGCATACACAATTTTGTATGCTGCCATAAACATATCCATAACGAGATCAGATCTATATTTAATCGACGGATTACAAATATTTCATTTTTTACGTTTATATTAACGCGAAGTATGCAGTTACATCAAGTGTCTAATATATATATTACATTATATATATATATATATATATATATATATATATATATATATAATAGACTTTTTATCTATTAAATTACAAAAAATATAGTAATACAATTTTACAATTTTAAAACCATATATTTAAAATATAATTAATTATAAGAAATAATGTTAATTTTACGGAATAGTAATGCAATATTAAATCTTAAAAAAAAAAGAACAATAAGATTATGTATAAAAATATTATATATACTCGAGATAAAATAGTTTTAATATTCTTGTATAATATTCTTACAAATTTATATTATGAATTCATTTTATCACTACTGCTTGCTTTAACAGATCCTAATTTCCTTAACTACATCAAGTCTTATAGATTTTTAATCAGAATAATTAGAATCTATGTAAAATGATGATGATATATCATACAAGTTACGTAAAATGACTCTTACAATAATTGAGCCGTTTTACAACTTGTAAAAAAAACTGTGTTGGTATTGGATAAAAAAAAATATATATATATATATCATCATAAAAAGAGAATACATATAAAAAAGATAAAGAAAGAATTACTGATTTATTAACAATCATATACAAATTTCAGAATTATTTTGAAATAAAAATCTACATGCTTGAGTATCCAGGTGCATTCCTGAATGCAAACCTGTCCCTGAACTATTTATCGCCCACACTCCTGAGTATGGGACAGCCTTTTCATTCGTTTTATTTGTATACCAAGCTTATACATTTTTCTTCCGTAAAATAATTATATTTCTTTCAAATATGAATAAACATTTGTTAATAATCTTTGTTTCAATCATTATACTTTCTTAATATTTCTTATGAAACTTTCATATATATAATAAAAATACTCCCCTCTTTCTCTCTCATATATATACTTATTAATTCTGTCACTTTATATTCACTTGTTAATAATTTCGGAATAAAAATGTATACCCTTGACATATCTTATGCACTCCTGAGTGCAAGGCTGTTATTTTTGTATCATATCGCTCGCTTAGCAAGATTTAAACATTTCTAATTTTGAATGATTCAAATTCTTTTTTCATTCACCTGCACTCTATTTAAGTATAAATACATTATTATATTAGGAGGAGGATGAAATAATCTTCAATTATTATAAATAAATATTATTTCTTTAAAAAAATAAGATAAGACTGGAATATATAAATATTTATTTATTATATACTTTCATAAGTGCATTTTCATTTTGATCATTCGAAACGAGAAATGTATATCCTTACTATAATATGTTCATCTGCATTCCTGAATGCAGGCATGTACTTACTATGACCTATCATATGCACTCCTGAGTGCAGGCAAGCCATTTCAATCGCTTCATTTATATACCAAGACTTATGCATTTTTATTCCAAAAATATTCATACTTCTCTTAAATACGTATAAATATTTGTTAATAATCTTTGTATCATTCATTAATAATCTTCTTAATATTTCTTATGAAACTTTCATATATATAATAAAAAAACTCCCTCTTTCTCTCTCATATATATTTATTTAGTTTTTCATCACATATTTATTTGTTGATAATTTTGGAATAAATATGTATATCCTTGACATATTGTAATATGCACTCTTGAGTGCTGGCTGCCGTTTATGTCGCTTCATTCATCTAGCAAGACTTATACATATCTTATCGGAATGATTCAAATTTTCTTTTAATCCATTTGCACCATTTAAATATCATTCAACTATTATATATGGAATAAAATTAAATTTCATTTATTTATTGTTAAACAAATTTAATATCGTATATTGAAAAAAATATCACCAGAGTTCGACGTATTTATATATTTCTGCATTAAGTATCCTTATTAGTGCATGCATTCATCTTTGATTATTCCGAATGTGAAATGTATATCCTTACTATAATTTGTTCATTTGCATTCCTGAATGCAATCATGTACTTACTATGAACCTTTCTTATGCACTCCTGAGTGCAAGCAAGCCATTAAATTTGTTTCATTTATATACCAAGACTTATGCCATTTTATTCCAAAATATATTTATATTTCTTTCAAATATGTATAAACATTCATTAATAATCTTTGTATCATTCATTATATTTTCTTAATATTTCTTATGAAACTTTCATATATATAATAAAAATACTCCCTCTTCCTCTCTCTCATATATACATTTATTTCTTTCATCTCATATTCATTTATTGATAATTTTGGAATAAAAATGTATATTCTTGACATATTTTAATATGCACTCCTGAGTGCTGGCTGCCATATTATATATTTATCTGCATTCCTGAATGCAGGTATTTCAATTCATCAAGTCTTGTAGATTTTTAATCAGAATAACCAAAATAAACAGAATAATCAGGATAATTAGATTAATCAGATTAATCAGAATAATCAGAATTATATTGCAAAAAAATAATGAGAGTGAGAATGGAGATGATAACGATAATGATTACCACATAAGAGTCATTTTGCAACTCGTGGTAGAGCTGTGTTGACATTGAAATATGCATATATCTCGTATATATGCATACGCATTATGAAATTATGAACATGAAAAAATATGATTAAAATATGATTATTCTGAATAAAAAATCAACATGCTTGGGTATCCAAATGCACTCCTGAGTGCAATGCTGCTGCAGGCCACGGACGTCCACACAATATTTAACGAGCGTGACTCTATTTTTCTAACTAAAAATATATTGTAAAAAAAAGACTCTACTTTAAAACTTTAAAATGCAAGGACTCGACTTTAATTTAAAACAGAAAATGCAATGACTCTACTTTAATTTAAAAAGAAAAATGCAAGGACTCGACTTAAATTTAAAATGAAAAGAGGGAGGGCTTGAATTTAATTAGAAAGAAAAAAAAATAAAAATAAAAATAAAAATAGAAAATGCAAAGGGCTTGATTCTACTTTGAAATGAAAAATTAACTCTACTTTTAAAAAATACAATGACTCGACTTTAGTTTAAGAAAAAATTGCAATGACTATTAATTAATAACTAACTGCAAAAGCTTGACTCTAATCGCAAAATTCCTAAGTTTTCACGAACGCGAGTGCGGAATACCGTAGCAAGGAGATGGAATGGTCCATCATCTCCATTCAGGAACAAACTACTACGAGCATAAGTGTCAACGTGGTAAAGGGTAAAAGGGATTTTGATAAGACCACAAGCCATTAACGAAGGGTTCGACATACCGACCACCTTTGAAAAATGACTTGTAGTCGATAGTTGCCCTCTTGAGCCACAATATGTGGGGGCCTCTTCAGCACATAGCCACTTCTTGCTTCGTGCCCTAACCACTGCATTGGAGCATTCCTTACGTGCGACGCAAGATAAGTTTACGCATCAAAAAACGCCCTACCGTTCGAAGCAACGCACCCACAAAGATTGACATACTGCAGTGGTTGCTACTATAAGAATGAAATCGTCCCTAAGCTAAACCGACCTAATCCCGACCTGATCTCACTTTACGCGACAAGACTCAAACCACTCGTGTAAACGCACGCATCAAACGAGACGCAATAATCGCAAGCTAAAGGGTTGGGAAGTGAAAACACATTTTCGCACGCAGGTTTGTTCTGGTTTTTTTTTTCTTTTTTTTTTCCTTAACCTAACGAGCGGTAAGCGCTTGCGACGTAAAGTATCGATCTCTTCTAAATAGTATAACCACTGTAGTATGGCAAAATTCGCGAATGAATCACCCCAAAACGGCACTGACGAGTCTCAACACGTATTCTCAACTGCGTTTTCTACTCTGCCTAGGTGCGTCTCGATTTTCTAACGATATTTATTTATTTATTTAACCGATTGAAAAAAGAAAAAATAATAAAAATACAATATTCGTATATAAATATTCGAACTAAACCGTAAAGCTATCCTAGCCTGTGGACGATTATTGGACTCAAAGAATCCACCAACCGTACACAATAACACAGGCACATTTAATCGAATGCTCCAGCAGATATAATATTCATTTTAGTCGATGAACCTATTACAAACTAATATTAACTCGTTGCACTTGAAAGATGAATATAGTTTCGGTAAAATGTCAAGATCACAAGAGTTGTAATATTTCCATTTTACATATGTAGGTATATTCTATTTCTAAGTAAGAAATATATAGATAGTAAATATTTTAAGAATCGCGAAGTGCAAGAATTAATTTAAAACTAAGTATCGAACTAATTCAAAATCCTTTGCTAAATTCAAAAGATATGGAATGTATCTGATGTTCTCATTGGGTGCAAAGTTTTTCGAACTGTTTGATACTGATATATCGTGTGATGCAAAGTGTCAGCAAAAAATCTAAGAAAAAAAAAATTAAAAAAAAAAAAGAAAAAAAAAGATAAAGTTCAGCCATGCTGAAAAATTGTAAAATTTGCTGAAACTTCACAAATCCCCGGAGAAAGGACTTCCCACTCCTGAGTGGGAATCGGATCCTTACCCGGTCCCTACCTACTTAAAATTAATTGAAACATTCACTCAGAAAAGTATGCTACCTGCCTGCCTATGACCTATATTTAAAAAGTGCAAACATTCACACCAACACATACACTCCACGGTTCTCTCACACTCCACCAGGGTGCAAAAGCCTACACTAGAGAGCATGCCCCGGGGCACCTCCGACACCCTAGTTCAACCACGTATTTTTTCTAATATATATAGGAGTACGTACCATTTGCTGAAATCGACTGCCAAGGCTAATGATTATTGCATATATGACTAAAGCAAAAATACTAGTATATACTAGTATATATATAAATACTAGTAATATATACGAGTATTTAAAATTTTCCACAAAAATGTGGTAACTACTATGCAAACCGATATTATTATAATTATATATTAGATATATAATATATTTATTTAAAAGTTATCGCGAAACGATGTACAATGCACTTCCTAAAACGCACATACAAGTGCAAGGTACACCGTGCAATCACCAGCACAATGACAGCCGCTGAAAAGGAAACTTAAAACTAAATCCACACTGACTGTTTCTCATCCATACGAGTAACACCTGGGTTAAACGCATAGATGAGAACGCAGAAAGCATGGGGGGAGAAAGGGGTATTAGTATATTAGTGCTGAAAATCCTGAGCTAAAAAATGATTAATTTATAATATATATAAAAAAATATATAAAAAAATATATAAAAATATATATATATATATATATAAAATTTAAGCGGACTGTGACTCTAGAGTCTCTTTGCACGTCTTATTAGCAAGAGCTCAAGCAAGGATGGATGATGGTAGGCGGTCACCACATACGAGTGTGACCACCACATATGGGTTTTACCACTAAAAGTGGTAAAAAAATAATAAGTGGCAAAAATAGTTTTGCAACCCCACCTGTATGCACCGCTTAAGGGCCTTTGAGCGACCCGCGGTAGGCAGTCGTTGACATGGAGGGATGAAATATGCACATAGCTCGTATATATGCATACGCATTATGCAGTTATGAAATTTCATTATTAAAAAATATATAATTTTAATAAAAAACCTCGGACGACTCCTTTCATCAAATGGCTGTTCTAATGAAAGAACGGGATTATAATCCACCATTTAACTGACAGAATCTATCCGTCGCGGAAGGGGTTTGTCTTCTTGCTCATTTGTTGGTAAATCGATATTTTGAAATATCGAAGTAAATCGCGATTAAATGGACTAAGTACGAAGCAATGCATGTAACGTAAACCACGTTATATGCTTTATACGAAATCGGGTAAATTAATGCCCGATTTCATTACTAATATCGCGAGCAAAAACGAAAAGAGAAAAAAGTGCTAATAAACAGCACTGTAGATTAAACGACTTTGAAACAAGAAGACCCTGGCCTGAGCTATATATATGCACATAATAATAATAATAATAAAATATTCACAAGAAAATATCTAACCAAACATAGGGACCACTCGTGAATAAAATCAAAGATTTTAATCACGGACACTTTTGCTCGTTTCGGACATAGGACGTCTACGAATACAACCAGTAACCCGTGCCGATAAGGACCTTTCATCCTCGGCATGATGGGCACCAGAGGAACTTTAAATTTTTCACTTACTACTTAAGAAGTTCTGCGATGGCTCCAAAACACTCGTCCCCCTCGTAGGAGGTTGAATGATGTCGTGAAGTTGATTGAAATTATCATTGATTCGATGAATCGTTGAATCGATGAATCTGTAATATAAAAAAGAACAAAAAAAGATTAATTATATGTTCCATATCGAACTAATATATTTATGAATGAATGAAAATGATTAAAAAAAAAAAATATATATATATATGATTTAAACGATGAACGAAAGAAGTTACGATTGCAAGAAAGAAATATACTTACATATAATTGTATCCAGATGAAGCTTTACGTTCGTCGGTAAAGATGAAGAGGATGAATTTTTAAATTCACACTTTCGACCATTACAATATTTATCGCAACGCAATCCTCTTCCACCGAATAGGCCGAAAGTGTGTTAATTATTCTAACAACGCGGCGGACGTATGATTTTAACAAGAATATAACATAAATTCTTGTTTTTGATTTTACTAACGCGACCGAGAAATTCTAAACGGCGAACAACACTGACTCTAATTCGCGATTTTATTTTATTTTATTTTTAAAGCAACCTATTCGGTTGCAAAACAATCAAACTAACTCGCACAAGCACTGACTCTAAGATCGCATTGCGCGCGATCTACAACTGAAGACCTGTTGAATAAAAATTGTTAAAGCAAGCTGTGGCGTTTACTTCTACAATTTATATCGTATTAAATATTATATATTAAATATTAAATGTTCGATATTAAATATCATATATCATATTATTCAAATTACATGATTTAAAATCATAAATTTATATTACATCTTCTGTACGTTATAATAATAATTAAAAAAAATACTATTCAAAAGATGTAACTGCAATACTTGTAAGCTATATTAAAATAAATGAATATGTAAAAGTAAACGATCGAAATCGCGTTGTATCTATCGTTTAAAAATAGATATAATCGCGATAGGGATATATTCACAGAAGTATACTAACTGCGTGGATACCTATAAATTAGAATAGATATAGCATTAAAGTAAAACTAGACAAGGAGCAGTAAAATTGAAATTATAATATTTATAATATTAATTAAACGATTAAACGTATCTTGAAATTGTATTCTATTTTAATTGAACTTTTATTATACTTTAATTACATTTTCATTATTCTCGGTGTTTCTTAATATTTTTTAAATTCAATGGAAAATATGTTTCAAAACATTTTTAATAAAGTAAAATTTAATCAAAATTATTTTCTAATACACCGAACGTCAGCCTTTGGCCCGGTAGTGCGTACGTTGTATAATATAAAATATACAAACGTTCGCAATACCGATTTCCGAATCCCACCACAAGGAGGTAGCTGCGTAGGGGATCCATATATAAATTTAAAAAAAAAATATAAAATATTATATAATAAAAGTTCTGGATATAATAGAGCATAGAAACTTATAATAAGACTACGATAGAACACATAAAATCGTATAACACAATAGATAGTTTGTTAGAATTAACATCTAATTTTTTATATTAATTAAAATTAAATTAAAATTTCAAATTCATTGCTGAATATTATATTGGTCAATATGATGAATAATTATTTGAAAATATTCAAACTATTATTAATAGAGAATAAGATTATGCACGTAAATGTGATTTGCATATTCAACATATAAATGCTATATTATATATTGAAATCTAATAGGATATAAAATAAGATTAATAAGCTGTAAATGATTAAATCAAGATTATAAAATATTATATATAATGTAAATGAAAAATTAGACGAACCAAAATTGAAGAAGCAGGAACAAGTCTGAACACGTCTGGACGGCTGCTGATACAAACGAAGAATGTGTAGAAATGAACTAAGAAAGTCGTTCTCCTGGTCGTCCTTTGATTGTTTACATGTGCTATTGTCGGTACCTCTGATATACTGTGTACAGTGTAGCGTATACAAATCCATGTATATAGATATACCTATAACAGAATAATATCACGCTTTTTCTTTTGTTGCTAGCCGGAGACTCATTTCCAAGAATTTCAATTCAAGGAATTATTTGGCAATTGGTAGAGATACTTTAAAGCTATTATTTATACGCTATCTTTCTCTGTTTATTAAGGAGCACATTATATGTATTTAAGAACAGATTTTTAATTTAAAAATATAAGCATATAATAGTGAACATAAGTAGAATAGAAAATATAATATTTAACCTGAAAAAAGTTAATAAAAATAAATAAAAGTAAATGCATATATATATATATATATATATATATATATATATATATATACATATATACATATATATGATTATACACTATATGTAATATATATATGATTGTATACCTATATGTATATATATATGATCGTATTCATGTTTGTGTGCGTGCATGCATGTGTGTGTGTGTGAGTGTATATGATCATATATGAAAATCGAATTTAATACAAAATATCAATCGATTACAACTATTAATGCAAAATTATTGATCAGAGTATCATTAAAAAGCGAGAGAAGTATTAATATTGCGAGAATAAAACAGGAAAATAGAAGAAAAAATACGACGCGAAAGCTCCCTGGGCGATCAACGAGAGGCTGATTTTATTTTTGCGAATATCTTTTTAACGCGATGATGCCCAGACTTACGAACGCGGCCTCATGAAAATCGCGCGTTTGTCTATCGATTGATATATAGCAAAAGGGTGTACGTTAGAAAAAATTTGCTAAGTACCTGTAATTATGCGGAGCGACGAAACACCGTGTACACTTGTCACTGCGTCCAAGATGGCGATGAGACTAGTGGCAAGGAAGGAAAGTAGTCCTTATAATTCGATGACGTCATCACAGGTACAATCGAGTCAAATCAAATATTATATTTTTCAATGAAAAATAATAAAAAATATAATATAAGTACGTAGATAATACGATATGGATGACAAATGTAATTAATTCGAATTTGAAACATAGACAATAATTTTCTAATGAAAACATTATATTTTTTAAAGATATAGAAACGTTAAATAGATACGTACTTGTATCACAAAGTTATCGCTATGCTTTATACATTACGCGAAATAATGAGTAATTGTTAAAACAAATTAATTCGATGGATTTATGTATTGATGCATATATACACACACAAACATTTATATATATATATATATATATATATATATATATATCTGTATATATGACTACATATATATTTTATAAATATTTGAGAAAAATAATACTTCTTTGAATTTTTATTTAGACATATCGAATAATTACATAATTTATAATCGAAGTAATATATCATGTGTCAATAATAATCATACATAATCGAGAATCAAAAAGAAAGGAAAGAAGGAGAAATAATAAATATGTAAATAAATATATACAGAACTAATCATTGAAATGTATCATTGAAACGATCATGAAAACTACTCATTATTTATGGACAGTACTAACCTATATAAATAACAAGAACTGAATTGGCTTACTAACCTAATTTATTTTTTCTCTTCTGTTTTTTTCGAAGCGAAAGCAAATGACAAAAAAAAAAGAAAGAAAAAACACAGATGTAAACTATTGTCGAGCTCGGAACAACGCACCAACATTCGTAATAATCGTATTACACATATACACACATATACGTATATTATACATGCATAAATTCTTCGAAACGTCTAGTATTCACGCATTCTCACAGATTATGTTTTTTCATTTTTCACAGTTGCTCAGGAGACAAAGAGAGAAGTACGTTTAGCGGTAGTAGCTGTTGATCCTTCAAACGACGAACATCTTGATTCTGGGAGACGAAGAACGATACACCAAACTGATTCTAATTCGATACTCTTCTTATTTTCGTGAAATTCTTGAAAATCTGAAAAATGTGAAATCTCATATTAATACAGGATAGAATTAAAAGTGTGTGTGTGAAAAAAGAAGAAGATTAAAAAAGTGTATGTGTATATATAATCTGTAAAAATATCCATATACGTGTGTGTGTGTGTGAAAATCGAATATAATATAAAATATCGATCTATCGTGATTATAAACGCAAAATTATTGATCAGAGTATTGTTAACAAGCGGGAGAAGTATCGATATTGAGAAAATTAAGCTTGAAAATCGAAAAAAAAGTACGATGCAATAGCTCCCCGGGGGATCGACAAGACCGATTTTATTTTCGCGAATATCTTTTAAACGCAACGATGTTCCGATTTGAGAATGCGGTCGTTTGAAAATCGTTTATTTAGCTATCGATTGGTGTATAGTAATAAAGTGTACGGTGGAAAAAATCTAATTACTTGTAACGGGGAGACATATTTGGTTGGTACAAACCGAAGCAGCAATGGCGTCATCTACACCGTGAAGGTGTAGCTTCGCGTTGTACATACATATTGCGTCATTTTAGAAATATTACGCATTAATAAATATATTAATTTTTCTTAACATTTTATTGAAAAATAGCACAAAATATAATATTCAATCGCAAAAAAATCATTGAAAATTGTTATGAAACGTCTTACTACTTTCTATTAAGTTATATAAAATTCCCGCCAAATACGTAAATACCCGCGTAATGATATACGTAGGTTTCTTCTGTCTTTTACTTCGGGTGTCAAAAGATAATTAATTAATAAATGGAATAATCAAAGAATTTATCTTTTCCATGATCAATATCTCTTGTAAATGTTCGAAAAGAATGATATTTAATTATATTTACCTATAGATTGATCTATAAATATTAATTCATAAATAATTTCTGCTCGAGAGTATTTATTATGTACTCGTTGGTAGCCAGAAGTTCTAATCGCTTTGGAAGAAGAAAAAGCTGCAACGAAGAAGAAATTCATCTGAATAAGGGAAGAAAAAAAAAGGATTTCGTCTAGATTTTCGAACATTACTGATCTGTATAAATTCTAAAAAGCATTAGCACATCGACCAATATCATTTTTTGCAAAAGTTCTGTATTTCATCGCAAAAGATGTGGACAAAAATATTCACTCTCGTTTGCTGTCACACAGATACTGGACACATTCACACAAAACATGGAACCGAGTATAAAACATTGTCTCCAAGCTGTGAATCTATAAACCTGTGTAAATTGATACGCTGCATCCATAATCTTTTAGAAAAATTCTTTCAATGCGAAGGTAAGCACAAACCAATACTTTTTTATTTGTTTGTACATATTTACTATATAGCTACATAAGATTTCGAATTAGTTTTCTTTTGTATTCCGACGAGTGAATATCGGATCTTTCCATAGGCGAAAGCTCAGAAATTAATATTTTCGATAATTTTACATTTATTTAAACAGTTTTTAATATTTGCACAGTTTTAATATTTAAACAATACTATATTCGTTTAACATTACAAAGATCGATACGTGTAAGAAATAAAATAACTAGTTTATAATTTTAATTCAAAGTATTAAAATTATCGTTTCGCGATCATTGGCTTTGTGTAATACGAACATATACGACTTTTATTTACTTTGACTATTATTTTGTTAGTTTTCTTTTGTATGTCGACGAGTGCACATCGCAGTTCTCGTAGTACGCATTCTTTGGAAGTAATAGAGAAGAGTCAATGTAAGTACATAATTATATCACTCATTCTTTCAATATGCTATACGATTTATTTCGTTTTAGAATTAAATTGTGGAGTGGGGATACTGAGCTTTCCGAGATGACAACAAAGTCGAGCGTTCGACCGATTGTAATAGTTAATGATTCAGTCTTGCTACGAATTTCGAAGAGTACACATCGCAGTTCTCGTAGTACGCATTCTTTGGAAGAAATCAATGTAAGTACATAATTATATCACTCATTCTTTCAATATTCTATACGACTGGTTTGGTTTTAGAATGAAATGGAGTAGTGGGGATATTCTACCACTCGTGACGACAATATAAACGACGGATACTGGTTCACTCTTGCTTCGAATTTCGACGAGTACGCATCGCAGTTCTCCCAGTACGCGTTCTGCACAAGTAATGGAGAAGAGTTAATGTAATATTTATTCTCACACATTTTTTCTAATTTTCTATACGATTTATTTTGTTTTACAATCAAAGTGCGAAATGGGGATACTCGCCTACGAGAGAGGACAACAAGAACGGACCTTCGATCTACACTTACAGTTATTAGTTTAGTTGTGTTTTGGACTTCGACGAGGAAACTTGGAAAATTTCGCGGAGGACATTCCTGCAAGTATTAACGAACAGTTAATAAAATATATTTCCGAATTTCTCATTCTTACAATATTCTGTAGCGTTTATTTGATTTTAGATTAAATTGCGAAGTGGGGATACTCGGCTGCGGGAGGGGAAAACAAAGACGAGCCTTCGACCGCCTGTTACAGTTATTAGTTTAGTTGTGTTTTGGACTTCGACGAGGGAAGTTGGAAAATTTCGCGGAGGACATTCCTGCAAGTATTAACGAACAGTTAATAAAATATATTTCCGAATTTCTCATTCTTACAATATTCTGTAGCGTTTATTTGATTTTAGATTAAATTGCGAAGTCGGGATACTCGGCTGCGGGAGGGGAAAACAAAGACGAGCCTTCGACCGCCTGTTACAGTTATTAGTTTAGTTGTGTTTTGGACTTCGACGAGGGAAGTTGGAAAATTTCGCGGAGGACATTCCTGCAAGTATTAACGAACAGTTAATAAAATATATTTCCGAATTTCTCATTCTTACAATATTCTGTAGCGTTTATTTGATTTTAGATTAAATTGCGAAGTGGGGATACTCGGCTGCGGGAGGGGAAAACAAAGACGAGCCTTCGACCGCCTGTTACAGTTATTAGTTTAGTTGTGTTTTGGACTTCGACGAGGGAAGTTGGAAAATTTCGCGGAGGACATTCCTGCAAGTATTAACGAACAGTTAATAAAATATATTTCCGAATTTCTCATTCTTACAATATTCTGTAGCGTTTATTTGATTTTAGATTAAATTGCGAAGTGGGGATACTCGGCTGCGGGAGGGGAAAACAAAGACGAGCCTTCGACCGCCTGTTACAGTTATTAGTTTAGTTGTGTTTTGGACTTCGACGAGGGAAGTTGGAAAATTTCGCGGAGGACATTCCTGCAAGTATTAACGAACAGTTAATAAAATATATTTCCGAATTTCTCATTCTTACAATATTCTGTAGCGTTTATTTGATTTTAGATTAAATTGCGAAGTGGGGATACTCGGCTGCGAGAGAGGACAACAAAGACGGTCCTTCGACCACCTCCTACAGTTACTAGTTTAGTTGTGTTTTGGACTTCGACGAGGGAACTTGGAAAATTTCGCAGAGGACATTCCTGCAAGTATTAACGAACAGTTAATAAAATATATTTCCGAATTTCTCATTCTTACAATATTCTGTAGCGTTTATTTGATTTTAGATTAAATTGCGAAGTGGGGATACTCGGCTGCGGGAGGGGAAAACAAAGACGAGCCTTCGACCGCCTGTTACAGTTATTAGTTTAGTTGTGTTTTGGACTTCGACGAGGGAAGTTGGAAAATTTCGCGGAGGACATTCCTGCAAGTATTAACGAACAGTTAATAAAATATATTTCCGAATTTCTCATTCTTACAATATTCTGTAGCGTTTATTTGATTTTAGATTAAATTGCGAAGTGGGGATACTCGGCTGCGGGAGGGGAAAACAAAGACGAGCCTTCGACCGCCTGTTACAGTTATTAGTTTAGTTGTGTTTTGGACTTCGACGAGGGAACTTGGAAAATTTCGCGGAGGACATTCCTGCAAGTATTAACGAACAGTTAATAAAATATATTTCCGAATTTCTCATTCTTACAATATTCTGTAGCGTTTATTTGATTTTAGATTAAATTGCGAAGTGGGGATACTCGGCTGCGGGAGGGGAATACAAAGACGAGCCTTCGACCGCCTGTTACAGTTATTAGTTTAGTTGTGTTTTGGACTTCGACGAGGGAAGTTGGAAAATTTCGCGGAGGACATTCCTGCAAGTATTAACGAACAGTTAATAAAATATATTTCCGAATTTCTCATTCTTACAATATTCTGTAGCGTTTATTTGATTTTAGATTAAATTGCGAAGTGGGGATACTCGGCTGCGGGAGGGGAAAACAAAGACGAGCCTTCGACCGCCTGTTACAGTTATTAGTTTAGTTGTGTTTTGGACTTCGACGAGGAAACGTGGAAAATTTCCCGGAGGACATTCCTGCAAGTATTAACGAACAGTTAATAAAATATATTTCCGAATTTCTCATTCTTACAATATTCTGTAGCGTTTATTTGATTTTAGATTAAATTGCGAAGTGGGGATACTCGGCTGCGGGAGGGGAAAACAAAGACGAGCCTTCGACCGCCTGTTACAGTTATTAGTTTAGTTGTGTTTTGGACTTCGACGAGGGAACTTGGAAAATTTCGCGGAGGACATTCCTGCAAGTATTAACGAACAGTTAATAAAATATATTTCCGAATTTCTCATTCTTACAATATTCTGTAGCGTTTATTTGATTTTAGATTAAATTGCGAAGTGGGGATACTCGGCTGCGGGAGGGGAAAACAAAGACGAGCCTTCGACCGCCTGTTGCAGTTATTAGTTTAGTTGTGTTTTGGACTTCGACGAGGGAAGTTGGAAAATTTCGCGGAGGACATTCCTGCAAGTATTAACGAACAGTTAATAAAATATATTTCCGAATTTCTCATTCTTACAATATTCTGTAGCGTTTATTTGATTTTAGATTAAATTGCGAAGTCGGGATACTCGGCTGCGGGAGGGGAAAACAAAGACGAGCCTTCGACCGCCTGTTACAGTTATTAGTTTAGTTGTGTTTTGGACTTCGACGAGGGAAGTTGGAAAATTTCGCGGAGGACATTCCTGCAAGTATTAACGAACAGTTAATAAAATATATTTCCGAATTTCTCATTCTTACAATATTCTGTAGCGTTTATTTGATTTTAGATTAAATTGCGAAGTGGGGATACTCGGCTGCGGGAGGGGAATACAAAGACGAGCCTTCGACCGCCTGTTACAGTTATTAGTTTAGTTGTGTTTTGGACTTCGACGAGGGAAGTTGGAAAATTTCGCGGAGGACATTCCTGCAAGTATTAACGAACAGTTAATAAAATATATTTCCGAATTTCTCATTCTTACAATATTCTGTAGCGTTTATTTGATTTTAGATTAAATTGCGAAGTGGGGATACTCGGCTGCGGGAGGGGAAAACAAAGACGAGCCTTCGACCGCCTGTTACAGTTATTAGTTTAGTTGTGTTTTGGACTTCGACGAGGAAACGTGGAAAATTTCCCGGAGGACATTCCTGCAAGTATTAACGAACAGTTAATAAAATATATTTCCGAATTTCTCATTCTTACAATATTCTGTAGCGTTTATTTGATTTTAGATTAAATTGCGAAGTGGGGATACTCGGCTGCGAGAGAGGACAACAAAGACGGTCCTTCGACCACCTCCTACAGTTACTAGTTTAGTTGTGTTTTGGACTTCGACGAGGGAACTTGGAAAATTTCGCAGAGGACATTCCTGCAAGTATTAACGAACAGTTAATAAAATATATTTCCGAATTTCTCATTCTTACAATATTCTGTAGCGTTTATTTGATTTTAGATTAAATTGCGAAGTGGGGATACTCGGCTGCGGGAGGGGAATACAAAGACGAGCCTTCGACCGCCTGTTACAGTTATTAGTTTAGTTGTGTTTTGGACTTCGACGAGGAAACGTGGAAAATTTCCCGGAGGACATTCCTGCAAGTATTAACCAACAGTTAATAAAATATATTTCCGAATTTCTCATTCTTACAATATTCTGTAGCGTTTATTTGATTTTAGATTAAATTGCGAAGTGGGGATACACGGCTGGGAGAGAGGACAACAAAGACAGGCCTTACACCTACTTTTACAGTTACAAGTTCAGTTGTGTTGTGGACTTCAACGAGTGAACTTAGATATTTTCGCAGGATGCCTCTCGAGCGAGTATTCACGAAGAGTTGACGCAAGTACAATATTATATTATTCATATTTTTGAAATTCTATACTTCCTCTTTTGTTTCAGACTTCGTTTTCACATTTTCGGGGACTTTGACAATCTATCACCACGAATGGACTTAGAAATTTTTGGATTCCCAGAGGACTTTGAAAATCTATCTCCACGAAGGGACTTAGAAATTTTTGCATTCCCGGTGGACTTGGAAAATCTATCACCACGAATGGACTTAGAAATTTTTGCACTCCTGGCGGACTTTGAAAATCTATCTCCACGAATGGACTTAGAAATTTTTGGACTTACGGAGGACTTTAACAATCTATCACCACGAATGGACTTAGAAATTTTTGCATTCCCGGTGGACTTGGAAAATCTATCACCACGAATGGACTTAGAAATTTTTGCACTCCCGGAGGACTTTGAAAATCTATCTCCACGAATGGACTTAGAAATTTTTGGACTTACGGAGGACTTTGAATATCTATCTCCACGAAGGGACTTAGAAATTTTTGGACTTACGGAGGACTTTGAATATCTATCTCCACGAAGGGACTTAGAAATTTTTGCACTCCCGGAGGACTTTGAAAATCTATCTCCACGAATGGACTTAGAAATTTTTGGACTTACGGAGGACTTTGAATATCTATCTCCACGAAGGGACTTAGAAATTTTTGGACTTACGGAGGACTTTGAATATCTATCTCCACGAAGGGACTTAGAAATTTTTGCACTCCCGGAGGACTTTGAAAATCTATCTCCACGAATGGACTTAGAAATTTTTGGACTTACGGAGGACTTTGAATATCTATCTCCACGAAGGGACTTAGAAATTTTTGTACTTACGGAGGACTTTGAATATCTATCTCCACGAAGGGACTTAGAAATTTTTGCACTCCCGGAGGACTTTGAAAATCTATCTCCACGAATGGACTTAGAAATTTTTGGACTTACGGAGGACTTTGAATATCTATCTCCACGAAGGGACTTAGAAATTTTTGCATTCCCGGTGGACTTGGAAAATCTATCACCACGAATGGACTTAGAAATTTTTGCACTCCTGGAGGACTTTGAAAATCTATCTCCACGAATGGACTTAGAAATTTTTGGACTTACGGAGGACTTTAACAATCTATCACCACGAATGGACTTAGAAATTTTTGCATTCCCGGTGGACTTGGAAAATCTATCACCACGAATGGACTTAGAAATTTTTGCACTCCTGGAGGACTTTGAAAATCTATCTCCACGAATGGACTTAGAAATTTTTGGACTTACGGAGGACTTTAACAATCTATCACCACGAATGGACTTAGAAATTTTTGCATTCCCGGTGGACTTGGAAAATCTATCACCACGAATGGACTTAGAAATTTTTGCATTCCCGGTGGACTTTGACAATCTATCTCCACGAATGGACTTAGAAATTTTTGGACTTACGGAGGACTTTGAAAATCTATCTTCACGAGTGGACTTAGAAATTTTCGCGAATGTCATTCGAGCGAGTATTAGCGAAGACTTAAAGTGAGTATATTTCTCTATCACATATTTTTTTTAATGATTTATAGTTTTCATTATAACAGTGATACTCATTATTTCTTTTGGATTTTTGTTTCAGAACCTCATTGCAATCGCGCGTGTAGCAATGAAGTAATCGAGGATTTGTATCGCTAAAATAAAAATGTCGCGAAGTAGAAGCAGTGTTTGTTCGTTCGCGTTTCGCGATTTAAACGATAAGTGCTTTTACATAGGCTGCGCGCAATGCAGTCGTTAGAGTCAGTGTTTGTTCGTAAAGTATTTTTCATTTTTAACAGTCACACAGACTGTACTTATAAAAAATAGTAGAGTTCCGCGAAATAAATTCAGTGATCGTTCGTTAATAAATAACTACCGCGAATTAGAGTCAGTGCATCACTGAAGAGGATCTCGACCAACATCGATGTCGACCTACCTCATTTTCAACCAACTACAAATCGTCCACCCTCAATTTCGACCTAAATCGCGGTCCAGTGTTTTGGAGCCGTCGCAGAACTTCTAAAGTAGTAAGTTAATTTTTAAGTCCCTCCGATCACTCAATCATGTCGAGGACGAAAGGTCCGAATCGGCACAAGTGATTGGTTGTAATTAATTAGTAGAAGAGCAATGAGTGACCACGAGTAAATTTCTTCGGAGATTTACTCGTGAATGGTTCGTTATTTTTTGATTTATTTATTAGATCAGGATAGAGTCTTCTTGCTCAAACGCGTTAATTATAATTATTTGAAATTTTGAATATTTGAATGCATTTTTAAATAATTCTTTCACGAAAATAGTAAAGTATCGCGATATTCGTGAATTTTAATAATTAACAAGCTAGAAGACATTCGCGATGGATAGTCTCCGGATTACAAGCAAAATTGTGTAATTTGTTTTCCAATAATTCGAATAATTGCTTGTAAGAAAGAGCGTCCAATGATTTTTCATTAAATTTTTAATTAAAGATTAATTAGTTTTAATAATAAAAGAAAAGTCTCAGTAGAGTCATTGCCTTTGAAGGAATAAAGTAGAGTAGAATCTTTGATAAAAGACAAAGAGACTTGTAGAATCATAATGCGTAGAACATAGAATAACTTAATCAATTTTTAGCATAGGATTTTCAGCAATTAATATATTAATTCCTGTATCTCTTTCTGTGCTTTTTCGATTTTTCGTTTCAGGATTGCTTTACAGTTGCGTTAGATTTATTAGTTTTCTTCCACGTTTTAGAATAATTGATGGTTTTAATTTCTTGACATTGACGATAGTTCAAATGATCTATAGTAGTTGTTAGGGCACGAAGCAAAGAAGAGGCTATGTGCCGAAGAGGCCCCCACAAATTGTGGCTCAAGAGGGCAACTATTAGACTATTGAGTTATTTTCGAAAGTTTTACAGAACTCTTCGAAAATGGCTCTTAGTCATAATTTAATTTTACCATGTTGTCACTCAAAATGCTCTTATAGAATAATAATAATAATGTAATTTCCAGAAACTGAAACGACGTGACATTCCGTCTCCCATCTCACATTGCCTCGCGTACGCGAATAGAATTTTTACATACTTTATATATTGATATTATTAAAGTCGAGTAACAAATTTTTGTGTATTTTTCTTTTTTAAAATTCAATTGAATTCGTAATATTATTTTTATAAAATCAAGTTTCATATTAAAGTAATAATTTCGAAACGTTTAAAATATGGCAATTGTGAGGACCACTGAAGGTGCACTAACTAAAAGTGCACAGAATAAGAAAATGCAATTGCGGAAAACACCGAAATTGCACTGAACGAAGGTGCACATACAAATGAAATAAGAACATTTAAATATATACCATATTCTCCGCTCACTTTTACAGGAAGGATACCTAATAGGATTCCAGTATTACTCAGCGCATGGCTGCGTATTATAGTTTAAATAATTATTTTAAATTGTTGATTAATTACTTTATCTTTTCTCGGGTGGGACCCTTGGGAGGGGCCCTCGGGTGTGGGCTTTAGGCGGGTTTCGTTCTTTCACTAATGAAAAATCGAATACACTTATGGTATTCTGATTTTCATCGAGTGAAACATTCTTCGAGAAGCATACTCATCGTTCGGAATTCTATTTTTCTTACATGCACTTACAAAACTATTCTCGGCTTCTTTTTTCCTTTTTCTCTTGTTATTTTCTTCTCCTCTTATTTTTTCTTTCTTCTTGTCCTCATCTTCTTTTAACCTTTTTCTGTTTCAGATCAGATCATCAAAGAACCGATCATCGAAGGACCGATCATCGTGAAATTAATTTTTCAGGGAAGTTTTAATTGTACATTTGTTTTTTTTTAATTTATTTTATTTAATCATTAATTTATTTATTAATTATTAATATTATTTAATTACATTTTGATTTTAAATTTATTTTTATATATAAATGGCTTTTTCCATATAATATTGTATATTACTTTTGCATATAATTACCTCTTTGTTTTATTCTTTTTCTGTTTCAAGTTAGGTGATCGCTGGACCTATCATCGTGGGATTTTTACACGGAAGTTAAAGGAACCTCTCTGCATATAATCTTTATTATATGCAGGAAGGGTATGTCTCCTTGCTTTCGTACGCGAATGATAGGGAAAACACTCACGCGCGTGACGGCCGGCACGCGCGTGGGTGTTCGCGAACGCGAGATTAAGTCCTACCGAGGACTTCGTTTTGTTCTTTGTAACATCGAAAGATAGACACGACCGGTCGTGTCTCGAGATGTCTGAAGCCGACGGTGTGGACGGTGAAGCATTCTGTAAGCGGGGTTTTATACATCTCCAGTTTGCTGAGAAGCCCGAAGCTCCCGAAGCGGAAAGGCATCTCGACTCGCGGATTTTAGAGTAGATTCCCCGTTAGCCCGTGGGTCCCAAAGTGCAGCAACCTCCACGCGGTGGGACCTGGGTCGGTGATACTTGTAGATACATCGAAATTTTATGGGATGCAAGTATTACCGAGCAAATGACTGCATATTTCAAAGAATTTTCCAAAATCTTTTCTATGTAATTCCAAATTATATTTTACATTATTTCTAACATCTTCGATACATTCAGCAATAAATTCACAGTCATTTCTATTCATTGAAACGCATAGCTATGTAATAGTTGAAACAATCATTTGAGATTAATTATTTTAGCTACTCTCGGGTGGGACCCTTGGGAGGGGCCCTCGGGTGTGGGCCTTTGGCGGGTTTGGTTCTTTCACTAGGGAAAAGTGAAACTCAATTCTAGTACTCTGATTTTCCTCGAGTGAAACGATCTTCGAGATGCATATCAATCGCTCCGAATTCTAATTTTCTCACTCAGACTTACGCAAATACTCTTTTTCACTTCTTCTCTTCTTCTTTTCCTTTCCTCTTTTCTATTTATCTTTTTATAATCATTTTTTAACTCTTTTTCTGTTTCAGGTTAGATCATCGAGGGAGCGATCATCGAGCGAGGGATCATCCAGGGATCGATCATCATGAAATTAAATTTTTACAGGAAAGTTTTTGAATTAAATGTCTTTTTGCATATAATTTTTACTTTTATATTTAATTTTTCTAATCTTTTTAATTTTTGCTTTTATATTTAATTTTTGTTATCTTTTTAATTTTTGCTTTTATATTTAGTTTATGTTACCTGTTTAATTTTTGCTTTTATATTTATCTCTTCCTTTATTCTTTGTCTGTTTCAGGTTAGGTAATCGAGGAACCAATCATCGTGGGATTTTTACACGGAAGTTAATGGAACCTCTCTGCATATAATTTTTGTTATATGCAGGAAGGGTATGTCTCCTTGCTTCCGTACGCGAATAATAGGGAAAACACTCACGCGCGTGACGGCCGGCACGCGTGTGGGTGTTCGCGGACGCGAGATTAAGTCCTGCCGAGGACTACGTTTTGATTAGTGAAATCGAAATATAGACACGACCGGTCGTGTCTCGATATGTCTGAAGCCGACGGTGTGGACGGTGGAGCGATCTGTAAGCGGGGTTTTATACATCTCCAGTTTGCTGAGAAGCCCGAAGCTCCCGAAGCGGAAAGGCATCTCGGATCGCGGATTTTAGAGTAAAGTCCCCGTTAGCCCGCGGGTCTCTACATGCAGCAACCTCCACGCGGTGGGACCTGGGTCGGAAGTACTTTTGTTGTAACTAAATTTAATGGGATGGAAGTATTTCCGAGCGAATGGCTGCATATTTCAAGATTTTTCCAAGATCATTTCTATGTAATTCCAAATTTCATTTCACATCTTTTATTCACGTTTCTTACACCTTTCGTATATTCAGCAATAAATTCAGAGTCACTTCTATCTATTGAAACGTATACTTATATAATAATTATTCCAGATTAATCATTATAGTTTCTCTCGGGTGGGTCCCTTGGGATGGGCCCTTGGGCGTGGGCTTCTGTGCGGGTCTCCTTCTTTCTGTACCGAAAAATCGAGCTGGATTTTTGTACTGGTTTTCAATTCAATTTTGTGCTGGTTTTCGTCGGGTGTACGGATCATCTATATCCATCTTTTCTTCCCAATTTCATCTCTTCCATACGTGCATGTGTGTTTCATTGCATCTTACGAATATTCTTTTCTTTCTTTTCTTTTCTACTGCATCCTTTTCACGTGTGCGCACGTTCTGGCTTTCTTCTCTTCTCATTTTCTTCTCCTTTTTTTCTCTTTCTCTTCTTCTTTTCCTCTTCATCGCGAATCTCGCTATATCCGCGCGGAATACGGGTAGGACAGGAAGAACACTCGCGCTTGTGTCGGCGGGCACAGGAGTGGTGTTCTCGGGCGCGAATAAAAGTCCTACGGTAAAGGACTTCGTTTAATTGCTAAAACGAATAATGACCGGTCGTGTGTCGGTTCGTGTGCTGCCGAGTGGTATGGATCTGCTATCCGTAAGCGTGGACTGACCCTCCTCCTGTTAGCCGCCTGAAGTCTCGGTTGGTACGTGGACGCCGCGAACGCGAATTTAGAGTAGAGTCACCGTTATTCTAACACTCCCGGGAGTGTTCGGGCGCGATTAAAAGTCCTACCGGGGACTTCGTTTTATAGAACGCCGATTATTTGATCACGCCGGTCACGCGAATATTAGAGTAGAGTCCCCGTTAGCCCGTGGGTCCCCAGACGCAGCAACCTCCTAGCGGTGGGACCTGGGTCGGTAGTACTTGTGATAGATTAAAATCTATGTCTAAATTATATCAAAAATCTGTAATTAAAATATATACGTAATTATAAAACACAAGTACTACCGGGCGAATGGCTGCGTATTTCAATATTTTTCTAAGATCTTTTCTGTCTAATTGCAATTAGACGTTAAATTATTTTCATTCTACATTATTAGTTATATTTCCACAGATAAATAAATTGCAATATAACAAAATTTTAAATTAATTTTCTAAGAGAATGCACAGAAAACTTTTCCGTCCCACTTATGTTAGATATCGTCCGTATTTATCCTGATTTATTTTTATTACTTATATATCTTAATAATTGTATACTTTTGATAATCACAGTAATTATATACTTTTACCTATTATATGAATATACTTATGTTAGCTATCATTCGTATGTATCCTGATTTACTTTTATTACTTACATACCTTAATAATTGTATACTTTTGATAATTACATTAGTTACATACTTTTACTTACTATATGAATCATTATTATTAACATTTATTAATTGTTAATCTCGGGTGGGACCCTTGGGAGGGGCCCTCGGGTGTGGGCCTTAGGCGGGTTTCGTTCTTTCACTAAGGAAAAATTAAACTGATTTATGGTACTCTGATTTTCACTTGTTGAAATGATCTTTAGATCCATTCTTCTGAGTTCTATTTTTCTCACGTTCCGTGTATCTTATCTTTTATTCTTATCCTTTTTCATTTTCTATTTCTCTTTCTCTTTTTCTTATTCTTTTACGTTTTATCTGTTTCAGATTAGATCGTCGAGGGATCGATCATCGTGAAATTAAATTTTTACAGGGAATTATTAATTGTATATTTGTTTTTTTTCATTTTATTTAATTATTAATTTATTTTTTAATTCACATTATTGTTTAATTATATATTTGATTTTAATTGTACATTTGCATATAATTTTGCATGTAATTTTTACATGTTTATCTTTTCTTCTTTGATTCTTTTTCTGTCTCAGGTTAGGTGATCGAGGGACGGATCATCGTGGGATTTTTACACGGAAGTTAAAGGAACCTCTCTGCATATAACGTTTGTTATATGCAGGAAGGGTATGTCTCCTTGCTTCCGTACGCGAATGATAGGGAAAACACTCACGCGCGTGACGGCCGGCACGCGCGTGGGTGTTCGCGAACGCGAGATTAAGTCCTACCGAGGACTTCGTTTTGTTCTTTGTAACATCGAAAGATAGACACGACCGGTCGTGTCTCGAGATGTCTGAAGCCGACGGTGTGGACGGTGGAGCATTCTGTAAGCGGGGTTTTATACATCTCCAGTTTGCTGAGAAGCTCGAAGCTCCCGAAGCGGAAAGGCATCTCGGATCGTGGATTTTAGAGTAGAATCCCCGTTAGTCCGTGGGTCTCCAGCTGCAGCAACCTCCAAGCGGTGGGACCCGGGTCGGTAATACTTGCGAAATATTGAAATCTATGTCTAAATTATATCTACAATCTATAACTAAATTATATATGTATATATATATAATTATATAGCGCAAGCATTACCGTGCGAATGGCTGCATATTATAGTTTAAACAAATTATGTTAAATTATTGATTAAATTGTTGATTAATTACTCTGTCTTCTTTCGGGTGGGACCCTTGGGAGGGGCCCTCGGGTGTGGGCCTTAGGCGGGTTTCGTTCTTTCACTAAGGAAAAATCAAACTCAATTATGGTACTCTGATTTTCCTCGAATAAAACGATCTTCGAGATGCATATCAATCGTTCAGAATTCTATTTTTCTCACGCGAACATACGCAAATACTCTTTTTCACTTCTTCTCTTCTTCATTTCTTCTTTTCTTTTACTCTTTTCTATTTATCTTTTTCTAATCATTTTTTAACTCTTTTTCTGTTTCAGGTTAGATCATCGAGAGAGCGATCATCGAGCGAGGGATCATCCAGGGATCGATCATCATGGAATTAAATTTTTACAGAGAAATTTTTGAATTAAATGTCTTTTTGCATATAATTTTTACTCTTATATTTAAGTTTTCTAATCTTTTTAATTTTTGCTTTTATATTTAATTTTTGCTTTTATATTTAATTTTTGTTATATCTAATTTTTGCTTTTATATTTAGTTTATGTTACCTGTTTAATTTTTACTTTTATATTTAGTTTATATTACCTGTTTCATTTTTGCTTTTATATTTAATTTTTGTTATCTTTTTAATTTTTGCTTTTATATTTAGTTTATGTTACCTGTTTAATTTTTGCTTTTATATTCATCTCTTGTTTTATTCTTTGTCTGTTTCAGATTAGGTAATCGAGGAACCAATCATCGTGGGATTTTTACACGGAAGTTAATGGAACCTCTCTGCATATAATTTTTGTTATATGCAGGAAGGGTATGTCTCCTTGCTTCCGTACGCGAATAATAGGGAAAACACTCACGCGCGTGACGGCCGGCACGCGTGTGGGTGTTCGCGGACGCGAGATTAAGTCCTGCCGAGGACTACGTTTTGATTAGTGAAATCGAAATATAGACACGACCGGTCGTGTCTCGATATGTCTGAAGCCGACGGTGTGGACGGTGGAGCGATCTGTAAGCGGGGTTTTATACATCTCCAGTTTGCTGCGAAGCCCGAAGCTCCCGAAGCGGAAAGGCATCTCGGATCGCGGATTTTAGAGTAAAGTCCCCGTTAGCCCGCGGGTCTCTACATGCAGCAACCTCCACGCGGTGGGACCTGGGTCGGGAATACTTGCGTTATGTCGAAATCTTATGAGATTCAAGTATTACCGAGCGAATGGCTGCATGCTTCAAAGGCTTTTCCATAATCTTTTCTATGTAATTCCAAATTATATTTTACATTGCTTCTTCTATCTTTCATTTATTCAGCGATAAGTTCTCGGTCATTTTTATTCATTGATTCGCATAGCTATGTAATAATTGAAATAATCATTCAAGACTAATTATTATAGTTTCTCTCGGGTGGGACCCATGGGTGGGGCTCATGGGGGTGGGCTTCTGTGCGGGTCTCCTTTCAGTACCGAAAAATCCAGCACGATTTTCGTATTCTGACTTTGGTCAAATTCATTTTCTCTTTTCTTTTCTTTTCTATATCCATCTTCTCTTTTCAATCTCATCTTTCTCACATCTGCACGAGTTTCATTTCATCTTTCGGATATCCTTTCTTTCTTTTCTTTTGAGTACTATCGTTTTCACGTGCGCGCATGTAGCGACTTCCTTTTCTACTCTTTCTCTTCTTCTCCTCTTCTTCACGGATTTCGATATATCGGCGCAGTTCCGATTTATCGTCGAATGATTCGGCTCATGATCGATCGTTAGACGCGAATACGGGTAGGATAAGAAGAACACTCACGCGTGTGTCGGCGGGCACAAGCGTGGTGTTCTCGGGCGCGATTAAAAGTCCTACGGTAATGGGCTTCGTTTGATTGCTAAACCGAATAATGACCGGTCGTGTGTCGGTTCGTGTGCTGCCGAGTGGTATGGATCTGCTATCCGTAAGCGTGGACTGACCCTCCTCCTGTTAGCCGCCTGAAGTCTCGGTTGGTACGTGGACGCCGCGAACGCGAATTTAGAGTAGAGTCACCGTTATTCTAACACTCCCGGGAGTGTTCGGGCGCGATTAAAAGTCCTACCGGGGACTTCGTTTCATAGAACGTCGATAATTTGATCACGCCGGTCACGCGAATTTTAGAGTAGAGTCCCCGCTAGCCCGTGGGTCCCCAGATGCAGCTACCTCCACGCGGTGGGACCTGGGTCGGTAGTACTTGCGATATAGTGAAATCTATATCTAAATTATTTTTTAAATCTATAATTAAATTATATATGTTATCTAAGATCTATAAAGAAATTGTATATAAAATCATATAGCGCAAGTACTACCGGGCGGATGGCTGCATATTTCAATGTTCTTCCAAAGTCTATTGTCTGTCTAATTTCAATTAGACATGAAATTAATTGCATTTTAAATTGTTAGTTATATTTCCACAGATAAATAAATTGAATATATCAAAATTCTAAGTTAATTTTCTATGAGAACGCACAGAAAACTCTTCTGTCGCACTTATATTCTCTTTCGTTCCTATTTATTCTTATTTACTTCTATCAATTACATACTTCTTATTAATAATATCATTTATGTCCTGTTATTCTTTATATGAATTACTTTCATTAATTTTTATTAATGATTAGTCTCGGGTGGGACCCTTGGGAGGGGCCCTCGGGTGTGGGCCTTAGGCGGGTTTCGTTCTTTCACTAAGGAAAAATTAAACTGATTTATGGTACTCTGATTTTCACTTGTTGAAATGATCTTTAGATCCATTCTTCTGAGTTCTATTTTTCTCACGTTCCGTGTATCTTATCTTTTATTCTTCCCCTTTTTCTTTTTCTATTTCTCTTTCTCTTTCTCTTATCCTTTTACGTTTTATCTGTTTCAGATTAGATCGTCGAGGGATCGATCATCGTGAAATTAAATTTTTACAGGGAATTATTAATTGTATATTTGTTTTTTTTCATTTTATTTAATTATTAATTTATTTTTTAATTCACATTATTGTTTAATTATATATTTGATTTTAATTGTACATTTGCATATAATTTTGCATGTAATTTTTATATGTTTATCTTTTCTTCTTTGATTCTTTTTCTGTCTCAGGTTAGGTGATCGAGGGACGGATCATCGTGGGATTTTTACACGGAAGTTAAAGGAACCTCTCTGCATATAACGTTTGTTATACGCAGGAAGGGTATGTCTCCTTGCTTCCGTACGCGAATAATAGGAAAAACACTCACGTGCGTGACGGCCGGCACGCGTGTGGGTGTTCGCGGACGCGAGATTAAGTCCTGCCGAGGACTACGTTTTGATTAGTGAAATCGAAATATAGACACGACCGGTCGTGTCTCGATATGTCTGAAGCCGACGGTGTGGACGGTGGAGCATTCTGTAAGCGGGGTTTTATACATCTCCAGTTTGCTGAGAAGCTCGAAGCTCCCGAAGCGGAAAGGCATCTCGGATCGCGGATTTTAGAGTAGAATCCGCGTTAGTCCGTGTATTTCTACGTGCCGCAGGACCATCGGCCAAGGACCATGGAGGGATTTAGATTTTTACACGGGTGTTTAAAGAATCTTTCTACCTCAGGCGTAGAAGGATTTCTTTTCTCCCGTTCGGGCAAGATAGAAGGACACCCGCCTATGTCGGCTGGCAAAGGCGTTGGTGTTCTCGGGCGCGATTAAGTCCTAAATTGGCTCTAACGCATTCAACATATTCGCGTGAGTGTTTCCGGAATGCTCGCGTAAGTATCGTGACTGCGGTAGATTCAATTTTGGGTTCCGGCGTTTGTCGCGAAAGCACGATCGGTCGTGCTCAAGCGGTGATCGAAGCTTCCGATGTTGGATAGTTGAGCTATGCGTAAGTCGGTTCCCAAATGCGGAGACGCATGGGGCTGCAATTTTAGCGTTTGGAGGCTTGAATTCGTCGGGAGTGGAGGTCGCCCCGTTGCTTTGCTTTCTTGATAGTAGTAGCAGTAGTACAAAGTCGAGTCACCGTTAGTCCGCGGGTCTCCAGATGCAGCAACCTCCACGCGGTGGGACCTGGGTCGGATGTACTTTTGTTGTAACTAAATTTAATGGGATGGAAGTATTTCCGAGCGAATGGCTGCATATTTCAAGTTTTTTCCAAGATCTTTTCTATGTAATTCCAAATTTCATTTCACATCTTTTATTCACGTTTCTTATACCTTTCGTATATTCAGCAGTAAATTCACAGTCATTTTTATTCATTGGTTCCCGCAGGTATGTAATAATTGGAATAATTATTTCACACTAATTGTTACAGTTCCTCTCGGGTGGGTCCCATGAGTGGGGCTCATGGGCGTGGGCTTCAGTGCGGGTCTCCGTTCAGTATCGGAAAATCGAGCTCGAGTTTCGTACTCCCGTTTTGATCGGGTCCATCATTTCTTTTCTTTTCTTTTCTCTTCTCTTCTCTTCTCTTCTCTTCTTTTCAATTCCATCTTTTTCACGTGTGTAGGTGTTTCACTCCATCTTACAGATATTCTTTTCTCTCCTTCTTTCCGAATTCTGTCGTTTTAACATGCGCGCACGTTCCGGCTTCCTTTTCTTCTCTTTCTCTTCCTCTTCTTCTGTTCTTCACTGATTTCGATACATCGGCGCAGGTTCAATGTATCGTCGAATGGTTTGTTTCATATTCGATTTGTAGACGGGAATACGGGTAAGATAGAAAGAACATTTGCGCGTGTGTCGGCGGGCACAGGTGTGGTGTTCCCGGGCGCGATTAAAAGTCCTACGATAATGGACTTCGTTTGATTGCTAAAAACGAATAAATGACCGGTCGTGATACGGTCATCGGATGACTGTAGAGTGAGACGGTCTATGTGCTACTGAGGAGGATGGTCTATGGCTATTTGTAAGGATATTCAGTCCGTTGACTGACCCACCTTATATCTATAGTCACCTGAGTCCATGGTGAGGTGTATGCAACCCCGCGGGATCGCGAATTAGAGTAGAGTCACCGTTATTCTAACGCTCACGTGAGTGTTCGGGCGCGATTAATGGTCCTACCGTGGACTTCGTTTTATTGTTCGAAATACGAAAGGCACGGACGGTCGTGCTGAAAGGCGGGATGTGGGCATCCGAGGCTGACGGCCTCAACGTCATCCCTAGTAGGATACCGTTGCGGACTCGATGTCTCTGTTCGCTCATGTTACCTCGCGAACGCCGGGAACGCGGATTTTAGAGTAGAGTTACCGTTGTACTAACACCACGTGAGTGTTCGGGCGCGAATTAAGTGTCCTACCGTGGACTTAGATTTATTTGCTTGATATATAGATAAAATTACGCCGGTAATGCGTATTTTATAGTAGAGTCATTCGGACATTCACGTGAGTGTCCGAACGCGATTAAAAGTCCTACCGGGGACTTCGTTTTATTTGTTCGGCGATTATTTGTTCACGCCGGTCTCGCGGATCTTAGAGAGTAGAGTCCCCGTTAGCTCGTGGGTCCCCTTATGCAGCAACCTCCAAGCGGTGGGACCTGGGTCGGTAATACTTGCGATATATCGAAATCTATGTTTTAAGTATATTTAAAGTCTGTAACTAAAGTATCCATATAATCCTAAAACGCAAGTATTACCGGGCGGATGGCTGCATATTTCTATATTTTCACATTATCTCTCGTCTGTCTAAGTTCAATTAAACGTTGAATTGATTACATTTTCAATTGTTAGTTATATTTCCACAGATAAATAAATTTGGATATAACAAAATTTTTGATTAATTTTCTAACAGAACGCACGGAAAGCTTTCCCGTCAACACTTATGTTAGCTATCATTTGTATTTATCCTTTATTAATCATTAGTTTCGGGTGGGACCCTTGGGAGGGGCCCTCGGGTGTGGGCCTTAGGCGGGATATTTCTTTCACTGAGGAAAAGTCGAATTCAATCATGATACTCTGATCTTCCTCGAGTGAAATGATTTTCGAGATGCACATCAATCGTTTGGAATTTTATTTTTCTCACATTCACTTACGCAAATACTCCACGTATCTTTTTCTATTTCTCTCTACTGTGTTTCTTTTCGTTTCTTCTTTCAATCTTTTTTCCTCTTTTTTTTTACTCTTTTCCTGTTTAGTTTTTTTCTGTTTCTGTTTCAGGTTAGATCATCGAGGGAGCGAGCATCGAGCGAGCGATCATCGAGCGAGCGATCATCGAGAAATCGAGCATAGTGAAATTAAATTTTTACAGGGAAGTTTTTGAATATACATATCTTTTTGCATATAACTTTGAATATAATTTTTGTTTTTATATTTAATTTTTATTGTTTTTTTAATATTGGCTCTTATATTTATCTCTCATTTTATACTCTTTTTCTGCTTCAGGTTAGATCACTGAAGGACCGATCATCGTGAAATTAAATTTTTACAGGGAATTTTTAATGGTATATTTGTTTTTTTTTATTTTATTTAATCATTAATTTATTTTTGAATTATTGATATTATTGTTTAATTGTATTTTGATTTTAAATGTATATTTATATATAAATGGCATTTTGCATACAATATTGCATATTATTTTTGCATATAATTAGACCTTTTTCTGTTTCAAGTAAGGTGATCGCCGGACCTATCATCGTGGGATTTTTACACGGATGTTGAAGGAACCTCTCTGCATATAATCTTTATTATATGCAGGAAGGGTATGTCTCCTTGCTTCCGTACGCGAATGATAGGGAAAACACTCACGCGCGTGACGGCCGGCACGTGCGTGAGTGTTCGCGATCGCGAGATTTAGTCCTACCGAGGACTTCGTTTTGTTCTTTGAAATAGCGAAATAGACACGACCGGTCGTGTCTCGAGATGTCTGAAGCCGACGGTGTGGACGGTGGAGCATTCTGTAAGCGGGGTTTTATACATCTCCAGTTTGCTGAGAAGCTCGAAGCTCCCGAAGCGGAAAGGCATCTCGGATCGTGGGTTTTAGAGTAGAATCCCCGTTAGTCCGTGGGTCTCCAGCTGCAGCAACCTCCAAGCGGTGGGACCCGGGTCGGTAATACTTGCGAAATATTGAGACCTATGTCTAAATTATATCTACAATCTATAACTAAATTATATATGTATATATATATAATTATATAGCGCAAGCATTACCGGGCGAATGGCTGCATATTATAGTTTAAACAAATTATGTTAAATTATTGATTAAATTGTTGATTAATTACTCTGTCTTCTTTCGGGTGGGACCCTTGGGAGGGGCCCTCGGGTGTGGGCCTTAGGCGGGTTTCGTTCTTTCACTAAGGAAAAATCAAACTCAATTATGGTACTCTGATTTTCCTCGACGATCTTCGAGATGCATATCAATCGTTCAGAATTCTATTTTTCTCACGCGAACATACGCAAATACTCTTTTTCACTTCTTCTCTTCTTCATTTCTTCTTTTCTTTTACTCTTTTCTATTTATCTTTTTCTAATCATTTTTTAACTCTTTTTCTGTTTCAGGTTAGATCATCGAGAGAGCGATCATCGAGCGAGGGATCATCCAGTGATCGATCATCATGGAATTAAATTTTTACAGAGAAATTTTTGAATTAAATGTCTTTTTGCATATAATTTTTACTCTTATATTTAAGTTTTCTAATCTTTTTAATTTTTGCTTTTATATTTAATTTTTGCTTTTATATTTAGTTTATGTTACCTGTTTAATTTTTGCTTTTATATTTAATTTTTGTTATATCTAATTTTTGCTTTTATATTTAGTTTATGTTACTTGTTTAATTTTTACTTTTATATTTAGTTTATGTTACCTGTTTCATTTTTGCTTTTATATTTAATTTTTGTTATATCTAATTTTTGCTTTTATATTTAGTTTATGTTACTTGTTTAATTTTTACTTTTATATTTAGTTTATGTTACCTGTTTCATTTTTGCTTTTATATTTAATTTTTGTTATGTCTAATTTTTGCTTTTATATTTAGTTTATGTTACCTGTTTAATTTTTGCTTTTATATTCATCTCTTGTTTTACTCTTTGTCTGTTTCAGATTAGGTAATCGAGGAACCAATCATCGTGGGATTTTTACACGGAAGTTAATGGAACCTCTCTGCATATAATTTTTGTTATATGCAGGAAGGGTATGTCTCCTTGCTTCCGTACGCGAATAATAGGGAAAACACTCACGCGCGTGACGGCCGGCACGCGTGTGGGTGTTCGCGGACGCGAGATTAAGTCCTGCCGAGGACTACGTTTTGATTAGTGAAATCGAAATATAGACACGACCGGTCGTGTCTCGATATGTCTGAAGCCGACGGTGTGGACGGTGGAGCATTCTGTAAGCGGGGTTTTATACATCTCCAGTTTGCTGAGAAGCTCGAAGCTCCCGAAGCGGAAAGGCATCTCGGATCGCGGATTTTAGAGTAGAATCCGCGTTAGTCCGTGTATTTCTACGTGCCGCAGGACCATCGGCCAAGGACCATGGAGGGATTTAGATTTTTACACGGGTGTTTAAAGAATCTTTCTACCTCAGGCGTAGAAGGATTTCTTTTCTCCCGTTCGGGCAAGATAGAAGGACACCCGCCTATGTCGGCTGGCAAAGGCGTTGGTGTTCTCGGGCGCGATTAAGTCCTAAATTGGCTCTAACGCATTCAACATATTCGCGTGAGTGTTTCCGGAATGCTCGCGTAAGTATCGTGACTGCGGTAGATTCAATTTTGGGTTCCGGCGTTTGTCGCGAAAGCACGATCGGTCGTGCTCAAGCGGTGATCGAAGCTTCCGATGTTGGATAGTTGAGCTATGCGTAAGTCGGTTCCCAAATGCGGAGACGCATGGGGCTGCAATTTTAGCGTTTGGAGGCTTGAATTCGTCGGGAGTGGAGGTCGCCCCGTTGCTTTGCTTTCTTGATAGTAGTAGCAGTAGTAAAAAGTCGAGTCACCGTTAGTCCGCGGGTCTCCAGATGCAGCAACCTCCACGCGGTGTGACCTGGGTCGGCAGTACTTGTGTTGTATCGATATCTTATAGCCTGCAAGTATTTCCGAGCGAATGGCTGCATATATGAAGACTTGTACAAAATCTTTTCTATCTAATTCCAAAGAAAACGTCGAAGTTCATACATTTTACATTGATTCTTATATCTTTTGCATATTCGCAAATGAATACACCAAATTTATTTTTATAGTTTCTCTCGGGTGGGTCTCATGAGTTGGGCTCATGGGCGTGGGCTTCTGTGCGGGTTTCCTTTCAGTATTGAAAGATCGAGCTCGATTTTCGTACTCTGGTTTTGGTCAAGCGTACCTACATTCTATGTCCATCTTCTCTTTTCAATTTCATGGTTCTCACAGGTGCATGTGTTACTTTCCAGTTATCCTTTCTTTCTTTTCTTCCGAATTTTATCGTTTTCACGTGAGCGCATGTTCCGGCTTTCTTTTCTTTTCTTTCTCTCCTTCTTCTCTTCCTCTTCATGGATTTCGATATATCGGTGAGAGTCCGATATATCGTCGAAAGGTTCGATTCATAATCGATTGGTAGACGCGAATACGGGTAAGATAGGAAGAACACTCACGCGTGTGTCGGCGGGCACAAGCGTGGTATTCTCGGGCGTGATTAAAAGTCCTACGGTAATGGGCTTCGTTTGATTGCTAAAACGAATAATGACCGGTCGTGTGTCGGTTCGTGTGCTGCCGAGTGGTATGGATCTGCTATCCGTAAGCGTGGACTGACCCTCCTCCTGTTAGCCGCCTGAAGTCTCGGTTGGTACGTGGACGCCGCGAACGCGAATTTAGAGTAGAGTCACCGTTATTCTAACACTCCCGGGAGTGTTCGGGCGCGATTAAAAGTCCTACCGGGGACTTCGTTTTATAGAACGCCGATTATTTGATCACGCCGGTCACGCGAATTTTAGAGTAGAGTCCCCGTTAGCCCGTGGGTCCCCAGATGCAGCAACCTCCACGTGGTGGGACCTGGGTCGGTAGTACTTGTGATATATCGAAATCTTATTCGATGCAGGTATTACCGGGCGAATGACTGCATATTTTAATATATTTTCAATATCTCTTTATTTTAATTCCGAATAAACATTAATGTACTTACTAATCTTTTCTGTTGCTTATAATACTTTCAGAAATAAATATTTTAGAGATAGTAGAATTTTATAGACAAATATTAAGTATATAAATTTACGAATAATATTAAGATCTTGTCGATTATTTTGTTGATTGTAATAATTAATGGATATATACTTATTCACTGAATGTTATTTTTATAAGAATCAATCGTTTGAATACTATCTAGGAAGTAAAACTTTCAGCATTTTTTTTTCATGGTTTCTTCTATAAGAGTAGTTTTATTTATATCATATTATTATTATTATTATTATTATTATTATTATAGTAATAATATAATATAATTATATATAAAAGAATAATATAATAATAAGTGATAATAATATAATAATAATAAAAAGATGTAAAAGAGGACTTATATGAAATAATATTTTTGCTATAGATATTCACTAATTTCTATATTATTTTATTATATTAGTTATATTTATTATCATTTATGTGATTATATCGTAAAATAAATGTGTTCCAACGCTGCATTGTATACGAAATTATTAGATTACTGCGACAGGCACACTATCATTAAAGAATGATATAATTATGATAGAATGAAAAATAATTAAAAAATTAAAAATAATAAAAGTTCATAAATCTACTTATTCTTCTAACTCACAGTAATTTTATTGTTATATTACGTGAAAGTTGGATATAACACACTGATACAATAGATATATGTGATGTAGATGTACAGCTTGTTTTGTAGTTCATATTTTGTCCGTACCTGTCGCTGAAATCACACACGCTTTTAGCGGAATGTGATATTTTGTCGAAGTAGTTGACAACATGGCGTTAAGTACGATCGTGTGATCGTAACGTGGGTGATATATTTTGAAGATTGGTTAAACGTAGATATATTATAATTGTATATTAAATAATTGTATTATATAAAATGTGGTATGTATTAATTATAATAAGAAAAAATTATTTTTATTAAAAAGTAGAAGTTATATACTTTATACAAGTTAGGGGTTATGTTATGAAAAATGATATGGATTAAGAATATTAAAGAAAAAATATTATAAAACTAAAAGAAATCATGTTTCTTATTATAATATAATATTTATCAATCTTATTGTTTCAATATTAATGATACATATGTATAAAAATTGCCTCATTTATTTCATTAAAGTATATCAATTCTCTGGATAGTTAATTTTAACAAATGATTTATGTGTGATTTATAGGAGTTATGTGTAATCTCTTGTTAACATCAGTAATGGAGACAAAAGTAACAAGTAAAACAAGTAGCTTAAAAGCTTTGTTACTTAGAGCATGGAGAGAACGATGGAGTGATCTACAATGGGGCATTAATATAAAGACAGTAAGAATTAATTTTTGTATAAATAAAAGTTTAATTTCTATTATATACAAGTACATTTTTCTATTAGAATTATTTTATTCTAATCTTTTAGATTTTGCCTAGAGGAGTTAGTGGAGATGTATATAACCTAGCAGATTGTATTTTGCAACAAGCATTAGTTGGACCTGGTCCCAATCAATTAGTGTTATCATACTTGAAACATTCTTTATGTTCTCAGGTTAATGTTATATTATATTAGATATGTTTAAGTTACATGAATTTAATTCACTAATAATTTTTATAATTTTTTATAGTTAGTGTCATATGCTGCTGTATTGCAGCGTATAAGCAAATATGATGGTTTTCATAAGCCACATTGTATTGTGAGTTTATTAGAATTCTTAGAATCTATTCAGGTTGGTATAACCTGCCGTGGAAAGCCGGAGGAAGATCTTTTAGCAGCTGCAGTTTTATCGATAGTTCATTGGTTATTACAATGTTATTTGCATACATTAAATAAAATGCCTCAGAACAATTCTATGTCTCAACAAGTAAATGAACTTATGGATAAACCAGCCAGTATTTTGAAACAAATGCTTGGTTCAGATTTTCTATGTGCAATGATGTACTTAGCTCAGTATGATGATAAAGGTATATCTATATATATAATAACAGCAATTTATGATCTTTTAATTTCCTAATATTAAATCTTATTTTATATTTCTAGAGTTGTACATTGTAGTGGTTAGAAAATGTCAAGAAATAGAAACATTATTGAAAAGTAGTAACTTGAAATCATCAGTCTCAATAGAAGAATCTCTTAAAAAGTTATGCAACTTGGAAGTTGAAATTCTTGCTTTATCACCTGAAAAATCAAGGATGGAATCTATAACTCATTGTTTGCAGCCATTATTTGCAGTTCAAGTGTTATTAAACCCAAGTACTGAAACAACCGTATTTGTTAATCAATTGCAAATGATACAACGTTTAAAAAGTTATACGAATGCAAGACTTTATTGTGAAATTATGCGTGCCTGTCTAATGTGCTTACATAATGTTACTGGTACATTTAATGAATCACAATGGGGTGCATTTACATTTTTAAAAGTTCCTGTTATTCTAAAAGAGCTTCATACAGCTACATTGAATGGTGATTAGAAAAGAAATAATAAAAAATTTTCTAAGATATCTTTTTATTGTTATAAAAATATTATCTATTTTCAGGAGATGAAAAATATGAATATTCGCAAGATATTTTAGATGCTTTGGAACTATTATTACAATTTACTCCACTTCTTGATATAATGGATACTACATGCTCATGTAATTGCATAGAATGTTTATTAAATGAATTACAAAAGGTGAATCTCGTTACAGAAAAGCAAGCAAAGCAATTGAGTAGTAGGAGGTATCAAAATATTTTTTAAATTTATGTATATATATAGTTTCAATATATTTTATGACATATACAAGAAGATAATATTTCAGAGAAGGATTAACTGCAGCATTGCAAAAATTAGAAACTTCTAGTACCCCAACATCATCTATTCCAAAAGTAATTATAAGAGCAGAACCAACGTTAGCAGGAATTTTAAAGACTCTTAATGCTGACTATACAAAAATTCATGAGGCATTACTTAGTATGTTATATCAAGTTTTATCAGGCAAGAGTTTTGAATTAATGCTTGCCGTTGCTACAGTAGAGGGCAAATTGAAAACATTTGTTACTAAATTAATTAAATTCAATGAATGTAGTAAACAAATCAATGAACCTGTTCCTAGCAAAACAGCTGCAACAAGAGCTATGTTATTCGATGTATCATTTCTAATGCTCTGTTCTATTGTACAAACTTATGGTTCTGATGTGAGTTTTACACTTATTATAATTTACATATATATATATATATATATATATATATATATATATATATATATATAAACTTTTTACATCATATTTTTATTTTTGCAGGTAGTTTTAGAAGAAGGTGGAGATTCTTTTTTTGAACAATGGGTACGCGAATGTATGCCTGAACGAAATAAACCCAAGTCTCCTCAAAAAATGTTACAAAATATTGATCCAGCTAGAGTAGATACACTGTTAGCTCAAATCAACTCAGCAGATCCAGATTTTAAATCTAGTAATATAAAATGGCACGTTGCTTGTCAATCTGCAATGGGAGCAGTAAAAGAATTACTTTGTGCATGGGAAAGTGGAGTATTAGGTGCTGGTGATGTAAAAAGAACATTAGATGGATTACGTACAGCTGCTTGCTGTTTACCAGTATGTGCAGCTGCATGGCTTTGCGCATATATGAGTATTACTCATCAAGATGCACTTCTGAAACCTATGAATATGGTTCAGCATTTTTTGACTCCACTTCCTGGTGAGGAAATGCAAGATAATTTTAAAGAAAGGTTAGTAATATTATAGCTTGATAATTTCATTCTTAAAATTATCAAATGTCTATTTATTAATCATTGCATAATTATTGCAAACGTAAATGATAGATCTAGTTTGATGTCTCAAATTATACGAAAAATGCAATATGACGTACATCCACCAACACAATCTAAAACAAAAGTGCTTTCAATGTCTCACAGGTATGATATTAAATGTTACTAAAAATATCTATACTAACATTACGTTATTTTTATTCTAATATCACCATTTTTTTGTTTCTAGTATTATTTCGCGACTACCAATATTGGAGCAATTAGAATCTATTTGGTATAGCATTAATCAACGTGGTTGGATTTGTATGCAAGCCACACAATCATTAGAATTGTTGTTAAATACAGGTGGCTCTTTATGGTTCGTTTCAAATATAGTCAAAGAAGTCTTAAAATATAGATACCAGGAAGAATTAGATCAAGCTGTAGATCTAGCATTTGCTATATTTCATCTCGACATCGAAAATTGTACGCTAGATCTCATAAATCATATCATTCCACAATATTTATATAATTCGTTACAGTAAGTTCAATATAAAAAAAAGAAGGTTTATATAATTTCTTACAAAATATTTTGAAATATTTATCCCATAATATTTATTACAGAAGCGAAGAACTCGTAGAACCACAATCGTCGGTATTAGCGAAGCTTTGTGTATATTGCATATTTTCAACATTAGAATACAATAATTCGAACCCGTATCGTGGAAATAATAGAAAACGTGTTCGTCGTGATTTAGATGCGGACGAATTAGACGCTTTAGGTGTACCCGCAAATAAAATTTTGAGGCTCAATGAAACTGGAGATACAAATCCTATATTTGGTTCACAGAGTCCGCAAACGCAAAATTCCACTAATGGTCAAAAATCAATTATTTTAAGAGATCCACTTTCGTCGGCCTTAAATGGATTGTTCACGACGTTTACATTTCTTGCTGGCAGAGATGGAGAAGTATCTCAACAGACTCATTTTATATTACAATTTTTACGATTAATGGTACAATGTGGTAAAGATAGAACTCGTATCGTACTTCAAGGAATGCCTCAGACATTAGTACGTTGTTTTCATTAGTCTATATCATTCTTTATTTTCTAAAGTATTATAAAAAAAAAGTTTAACGATTATACAAATTTTTACTTTTAGGTACCTTGCCTCCTCAAAGCACTGCCCGAGTCTTTTTCAACTGACATATTACTTAGATTTTACGATATACAGACTGTAGTAGGTCGTAAAGCAACCGCACGAGATTTATGTATGTTACGAAATATTAATCTTAAGCCCACTAAATAGATTTAATCTTTAGACTAAAGTTAGACTAAAGTATGTATAGATTTATTAAAGATTCATTAACTTGTTAAGAACATGTGACATAAATGAAAATATGGTACAGATGATTATTTTTAAATATATGAAATAATTTAATGTATGTATGTGTGTGTGTTTGTGAATGTGCGTGTGTGGTCATCAATGAATATAATAATTAATGTAATATAATACGTCGCCAAAATTTTTGATAATAGTTAATTATATATTTTATATATTATATAGAATTAGCGTTATATGCGTATAACTTTCTCTAAATCGGTATTTGTAATTTTTTTTTTTTATAAAGAAAATAACTGATAACTTATTCTTTTATGAAAATGATATAGATGTATATTTATAAATATTTATAATAGTTTATTTTTTATTATTTACAGCTGATTATACACAGAGATCTTCGTAAATTTTTATGTTACACGGACGTGTGTCATAATTTACGTCAAATAAAAAAAATAAAAAAAGATCAAGAAATACTTATAAATATACAGAATATATAGTTTTACAATACGGTGTTTCCAAGAACATGATAGAGATAATTCTTATAACAATATTTTTATACATCAAAAACTTGTTTTGTATTAGATACTGTCATTGATTTTTAAATGATAATGAACGATGCGAATATAAAATTCGATCAATTAATATGTGTATTTATATGAAATTATGGAAATATGTTTTAAAAACATATCTTTTTTTAACTTTTCATATTTTTTGCATCACAGTTTGAAGTTTTATAACCATGGATGCCACGATGGATCCATTCTACACAGATTATCGTGACTATTAGCAGCAGCAACCAATGTGCTGACTTTACTATCAGTTCCATCAAAGTTAGCTAAGGAATTCAGTCTCGTTACGATCGCGGTAACTGCACGTGTAACCATCGTTATTAAAAGTTCGCCTTTCATATCTGTTGGTGTTTGGGATGCGTTTTCAGCGTCCTCCTGTTTTTTATTATGATCAGCAATAACTTCATCTCGTAAAATGGCGCGTAAGATTGTGTGTACTTTGAACGATGGTTGTACCAAACACCTTGCTGTGGCAATCGCACTTGCCGTTAATGGTCCGGAAACACCTATGAAAAAAGGTGTATATATATATCATACACAAAACTCTTGTACAAATTTATTTAAGTGAACGTTTCATTACCTGTACTCGTAAGAAATTCCAAGATATTAGGCGTTAAACGGAATGGAACCGGTCTGTTAGCGTCCAATTCACCGGAAGTATCATCAACATCAAATTTAAAATATGCTATGTTAATGAGACCAGAATCTTGATGTACGTACATCATATCTGGATTTAATCTCGTCAAATGAAGTACATATTCGGCAAAACATGCCAAAGATAATTGCAATGTAAACTGCAAAAAAGAAAAGAATATTATTTATCTAAATTTTCAAGTTATATTTATTATAAATTTTTTGATTTAATTTATGATCGAACAAAACGCTCACCATTTTTCTAAACGTCCAATAATCAGTTGCTCCGGGAAAGGTTTTTATTGCCCAATCTTTAAGCATAGTTCTTGCAACCATAGTCGTTTGTACTTCTTTTAATATATCCCGTAAAACTTGATGACTTGCTTGGGCACCTCTTGCTTGTACAGTCGCTAATCTATCGTAATACCTCGCAATAGGAGCATCATGCTCTATTCCTAATTTGGCACATCCTTGCTTATAGATATCCAGTAAAGAAATCGAGGCAGGATTATCTTCGACCAATCGCATTTGCGGAGAAACTGCAACGACACGCGGTACCGTGAAATGCAAAAATCTCCTTGAAGTTTCTTTCTGCTTTGCTAAATAATGGTTTAACATTCTCAATAATTGGAGAACGCGTTCCTCTCGCCGTGCATCTCCTAAACCTGCGTCATTGACTACTAAGTAAGGATAAAGACGTCCATTGTGACCACGTATACGTAATCTTCTAGCAGCTGTATTATGACGTTGAACAACTTCAACTCGCGGCATGAATCTTGCTATTCTTACATAATAATGAGAATGCTGAAAATACAACACTTTCATTGATAAAAGAATTATAATTGAATATGACGATAAATATTTTATCCTTTTACCTTAGGTAGTAAAAATTCTCCAGGTAATTCGACTTCCGCTGTCTTAAGACTGAAGTTGCTTAGAAATCGACATTTTTCTTCGATTAAAAATGACCTGATAATATTACATTTGTCAGTATTATTATTTCCTTAATTATGTGCTTAAATTATATTATTTTTAGATCATAGGCATAAACTTACTTTGGTAATTGTTTAGTCTTCCCTTCAAGAATTTTAATCCACTTCTTCAATTTATTTATTAAATTATGTAACAAACGTGCGCCAGGTACGGTAAAGTCAAAGTCACTGGTAAATTGGCCCTTCATTTTTTGGAAAACAGGATCTTGAACAGTCGCTTGCGCTCTACGTGCTAAAGACTCTGAAGCGGCAGAACCAAATGTGTTGTTGACGTTTTGAGAAGAAGATATGTTTTCTACAATTAATTCATTTGTTTTCTTTTTAAATAGCCTGTCCTCATATATACTGATATTAAATATTTTTCTAAACGTACTAACCGATACCAATACCAAATGTAGAAACAAGCTTTTTTACAAAGTTCAATGTATGTGGAGTGATGGTAGCTTCACTAACGGCACCACGATTCTCAAATGCTATTGCATAACATTTGGCAAGACCCTGTCTTAATTGTCTCAATACCTCTTCGTACCACGTTTCTCGAAACCAAACCATCTAAAATACATCAATATTATAAGTAAATGCAATAGCGTTAATATGAATGTTAAGTCAAATATCTTAACCAACCTGATCCACTATGCCTTCTAAACTCGACAAAATAGTTGGATGAATATCTCGTTGCATGTGCATAATCTTAGAACATCTCCACATTGGTGGTGTAGCTCTAATTGGTACAGTTTCAGTTATTCCTTGCTGTTGTACATTTCCAGTAGTACTTCTACCTTCTACCCCATCATGCATTTTTCCAGCTAATTCAGCACTTTTATATCTCTCGCGTTGTTCGATCTTCAATGTAAGATATAGAGTTCTAATAGAAAAGTATACTGCTTGTGGAAACATTCTTCCAACTTGACTCAACAAATTCAAGATCACGTTGCCCTCGTGTCGAACAAGGCACATCAGTAATTGTGGTATCCATGGTAACCATTGTATTGGTGGTACCCCTACTGCGTATTTATCAACAGCTTCCATGAGAGAAGATTTATCATCATCGTATGTGAGCAACCATAATACTTTAGCAAGATATTTTCTAGATTTGGATTCATTTTGATGCCTACATGCATGTAGAAAACAAGTAATGGCTGAAATACCAATGGATATTTGTCGAGCGTCACGTGTAAATATATGTTCCAAATAATCACCCCAAAGCGCCCAGGCTTTTACCAAAGTATCATGTAACTGAACAGCTGCAGAAAAGGCTTTGTTAGCTTCGTCCGATCTACCGATTTGTGACAATAACATTCCCTTTAAAGCATAAAATTCAGCAGTCATCTCTTTAGTGAAGTATCTCAAATTAGTTGATTCGATGACTTCTAAACCTTCTTGAAGTTCATTCTTTCCTGAAATTGAAGCCATTTGCAGATAACATTTTACTTGTTGCCTGATCTTTTGAAAACAGTCGACTATAGGCACACTGGGTATTGTATATATTCTTGAAAGAGAATCCAAACAAACACCACATAAATTATGCTTTCTAGCAATCTTTCCAAAATGTATAATGGCTTGGACGGATGCATGTACTCCTAGCATCGAATGATTCGTTGTCTGATCTTGTTGAGAATCATAATGACTAGAAATGAAGGTATAATGATGTTGTCGCCACGTAAAAATGTCTGACCAATGGCTAAGATCGTCGGCTATTACAGGCAATCGATTGCGCCATGTTTTAACGATAGCCTTCATATCGTGTAACGACGTACTTCTTCCATGTAAAAGACCTTGATGTATTTGCATGGCTTCTTGCAGTTCCATTATTTGTTGAGCTGCCTGAAGTAATGGTAAATGAACATGACTTACGATATGAGGTAGCCTTCGCCATTCGCGCATGCAAAGACCCGAAGCTAACTCTACATATCTTTCAACAGCACTTAAATGTTGATCCTCGCTATGACATATGGCTAGAAATCCACGATACAGATTTACTTTCCAAGCCATCTCCTTTGGACAATTATGTTCCACTTGAGCAAGAGATTCCTTCATCAATGGCCAATTAGGAATACGCCAAGAACTCTCCAAGATAAGGAATGGATTTTTTTCGGCTTTCTTACTCCCATATTCCAATAACAAATCCCATTGATTTAATTCTTTTGCACATCTTATCCAATGCTGTTCCCAAAGAATAGCTTCACGTTGTATTTTGAACGGTGCCGGCGTTGAGACATAATCTTGTTTAAATTTTGTCATTGCCAAATCATACGCTCCTTGTGCCTGTTCAAAGAATCCTTGTTGTTCTAAGGCAGTTGCTTGAAGGGTTTCTTTATAATGTGCATGCTTTTGCCAAAGACCTGACCACATGTCTTCTTCACATAATAAGGAATACATATCGGATAATGAGTCCAAAACTTCAGCATGAGGACTGTTATCTGGTTCAAAATCGTAGCAATCGGATTCCCTCTTAGTTTTAAACTGATTATTACCATTGTCAAATGCCATTTGTTCCAAGTTCAATGTCATTCTATGCCAAAGATTGTGTGATCTACCTAAGTACTTCATTAATGCAGGTCTCATCGGTACAGGAGGATTACAATGAGATAATGCTTCAACAAAAGTTGCTATTGCACTGGGATGACAGTCCTTTTGTATTATATGAGTACCACTACAGATAAATGGTACGACTTCTGCGATCAAAGTATTATGTTGATGTTCATCTAAAATACCCCATAATTTCGGAAAAGTATCCAACCATACGCGTTCTGCCAAGTTTGTATCCATATGACAAAGCTGTGCCGCTGCTAACAATAATTGTTCCGTTCTGATTTTCTTAGCATTTTCTATAAACTCGCCTTGCTTCGCGATTAATTGCGTCAACGTAGCTTTTCCGGTAGTAGTGATTTCGTCTGAAACTGTTGTTGAATCAGTATTGGAGAGATCCATGTCAAGAATATCCTCCTTTATATCATTCGACTCTATCATTTCTTGAGGTTCTTCTTTTATGGTAGAATATATAATAAAATTTTTATGTTCTTCACTATCTGCCATATTTATTATAGACGTAACACTGGGCAATAATGTGTCTTGATTGGACATTTGTATTTGAGTAGTTGAATTTGCGGTAACCAGAAGTAATTCGATGCATTGTTTGATCCAATAATGTTGGCCTATTGCATCCCAACTTTGACTACAGATAATGTATAAAAGTCTATCATGAAGTCGTCTTCTCATTGATCCATCAAATACTTCAAAGAATTTTGCTCGAATGTGTGGTTGAATACATCGTAGACCAGCTAGAAAGGCAGGTTCCAATTTTGATGTCAGCTCTGAAGCTTTAAGTGCCTCATCTCTATATATAAAATTGACTAGTTCCAAAAATTGTCTATTTAATTCCAAATCATCGGGAAAACGTTTTTCAACATATTGCATCATCTTAACTAATAAAATAGATTTTTCTCTTAAACTTGGAGCTTGATTCATAGCTATTGGACTCTTGTTTTTCATCCATTCTTCGAGCATCTTAGTAATAGCTTTCATAACTTTGATATCTTGTGTTTTTTCTATAAGACCAACAAGAATAGATCCTATAAATGATTTTCGCATCTCCACACCCATTACAACTACACGATTTTTAACGAGATCCAAACTTAAAATCAATAATTCGCTGCCAACTGGATTAGCCTCCGCTTGTGTGGAGTGTAAATGATCTTTAGCCATTCTATGCAAAACTCTCATAAACGGTGTTATCAATCGATCTATATAGCTCTGATTATTTGTGCAAGCAGCTTTCAACATCATTAACGTTCCGAATAACGTGCTAGGGGTAGCAGAAGTATTTTTTTCGTAACTTGCTAATCCATCAACAATAAATTTACCTACTGCAGTATATAATGTATCTAATTCTTCGTATTTGGAGGTAACAGTAGATGAAGTAGGTTCTGCTGGGAATATGGTAATCAATCGCGACAGTAAACCATGGACTAGTCGTATAACTTTAGTGTTACTACTTGAAATGCAAACACTTATACCACGTTGTAAAGGTTTGAAACTTGCAAGTATTTGTTCTCTTTTCATGACACCCAGTAAAAATGTCAGAACTTCTAAAGCTGTGCATATATTGCCATAATTGGGTTGCGCATTATCTACACTAGCGAGTACTTTATCGAGCCATGCTAATTTCAAATCACAACATTGTGGCCATACGTCTGGTTTTAATGCCATTTTTAATAATGCAACACATCTTCTTGATAATTGCTCGCCAGGATTGCCATGGATCGTTGTTACATCATTTACTTGACATGCTAAACGTAATAAGAAATTAAGAATTGCATCAGCATGTGCTCGTTCAATCGGTTTAGTGGATCCTGGCTCTGTTCTTGGTAACATCACTGGTACTGCGGCATTGCCTGATGTAGATTGACTAGACATACGTTTCATACCCATTGAATCTTCCGACATTGGACGTTTCACTGCACCCGTCGTTGTTCTAATACCACCAGATTCTATGTTCTCAGCCTCATCTTTTATTCTGTGTAATTCCCATTTTATAATCACCTCTGCCAATTCTACAGCTAATCTTCTATGTTCTATTGTAGCAGTAGGACTGAAGCCCAACCTTTGTATAGAGTTTACTATGTGTTGTACTAAGTGATGTCTTACAGGATAATAAACTTTATAATGTCTCACAACCAATTGCAAAATATGAAAAAGTTGTTGCATAGAATGACCTTCTTCCACAATAATTTTTTTCGTCCAATGTGTCAACATTGTATTACCATCTTCCATTCTAACTGGCATTGCTGGCGTTAAAATTTCTAATGCTTGTCTTACAACGTTTCTCGCATCTAAAGCATGTGCTTTTAATAAACTATGAAATACTTGAAGAACTATTCTTTTATGAATGGCAAATTTGGCAATGATATGACTTAAAAGTAAATGTCCATGGTATCTAGTCGTGGGATCGACACAATTTTTGCCCAATAAACAAGGCCAAGCAAACGTCATCAAACGCCGTAATTTGTTGCCTTGTCTTTTATTAGTTACATCGTGTATATGCTGTGAAGCTTGCTCTACTAGCAAACATGAAAATTGAAGTAAAAATATTCGTACACAGTCTGCAGAGCCAAACGGATTGTCTGGATCGATAATTTTACTGATAAAAACGGAGACCACGTTTTCTGGATTATCTTGATAAGGCATAGGTGCACCTCCCACTAATTTCGTACCTTCTCCCCTTTCAAAACTTACTGCAAAGCAGGGGATAATGATCAACTGAAGAACATTAGCTTTCAGTTCCTGTGACAAATTATTTGTAGGAAAATGATCGACAAATCTAAAGAAGGCACTACGTTTCCATTCCACGGTATATTCTTGTGCCACTGTATGCTCCAAGAAATCCTTAAGAAATTGAAAATCAGGAATGAATCTATCACATGTTGCTCTCAATAATTGAAAGAGCAAATCTATGTCATTGGGATGATGTCGGAAATAATGTAACAAGATTTTGACTATAAGCTTTGGCTCTTTCCAATGACAATAATCAACACTTTCTACCTTTTTATGTAATGCTTGATAATCGTCATTACACCAGATTTGTTTCAAGGCATTCACTAATTGAGTTTGAGTGGACAACCATTGCTCGTCGAATTTAATAAGTACGGAAACGATTTTGATCGCTTGATGTTGAAGTTCACTTTTTTCAGTATGTGATAAATTTGAATTTGTTTGATTGTGTGCATGAAGCATAGTAATCAATCTTGCTGTACTGTTATGCAAGACATCACGGAATGGTTTTCCTTCTTTTTGTTTGATAAGAAATTCTAAATATCTGCTCCATTGTTGATCCTTTACATTGTTGTCATGTAAGAACAAATTAAGTGTCTCTGTTGGATATCGTAATAAAAATCTCATTAAGGGAACGCGGAAGGGGCTAGACACTTCTACGGTCAATGATTTTTCAGTTTGCAAGACAAGTCTGCAAAGTACGTCTATAAATTTAGGTGTAGCTGCTGGAATTTCATGAAAAATTCCAATAATAGTGGCAATCTTCTGTTCATTTTCTCCAGATTTCGATATACCTTTATGTGCTTGAATCAAATTTTCTAATAATTTTTTTAAATGTTGTAATAATTGTTCACACAATGTAATACTGAACGTGCTAGGAAACAATTGCGTCAAATATGATAGTCGTTTTACGCAATTCAAACTTAAATTTCTATGATCTCCTAATGTTAAAAGCATTGGTCTCATAATAGTATGAACAGATTCCATGTCTATTTGGAAACCTGCTATAAATTTCTTCATACATTCGAATGCAGCTTCTTGCAGTTCTGAATTCGGTTTTTCTAAAGCTTTGTAAAGTACACCAAAGATTTTATCCCGGCACGCTACGATGTAATGACAAGCCGCTAATGCTCTGAGCGCTGATTTTCTAAGAGGAATAAGATTTGATACGGATTTATAGCAAGGCAGCTTGTTCAAATTTGCATCCTCTGCTTCGCTGAGTGCTAAAAGTTCTTGAAAAAATACTTTATGTTCCATGACGGTCAGATCGATAGTAAATAGACGTGGGTTCAGAGTAGTACAAAAAGTGTTGCCATCCATCAAACCAATTTGAGCATTGGCAGGTTGATGTCGTAACAAATGTTTTTTCGGTGGGATCATGTCTGCTAAAACTTCCTTATGTGGTTCCATAACTTCCGTGACGGTTTTATTTTGTATCTCTGCAAGTAATCGCAACGAAGCCATTGCTTGTTCTCGTACCAAAGTATGTGGCGAAGTAACTTGTCTGACCAATTCGTGAGTAACTTCGTACAAACTTTTATTTTGAGCTTCTATCAATTCCACATTTCCATCTTGAATACCAGGATTGACACAAACTCTTAGCATTTTTTCCAAGTTAGCTTTGGCCATGTCAATGGCACCATTAGATACTTCTTCCGTTAAATCCATCATTACGAACATCAATGCTTTTAGAAAAACGAAAAGATGATTTAACACCCATTTCGTTGCCATTCGTTCAAAGAGAAATTTGATAGCTATACAACCACCTAGTTTAGCATACCAGGCACGTTCGTAACATAACGAACACATTCTTTCAGCTAAATATTCCATTAATGGCAATTGACAAGCTCTTTCTTTAGAACCTAAAATGTTGGTTGCTGTTTCTAATATTAGCACCAATGCCAAATGACCAGGTTTATAAAGTTCTTTTTCTTCATGACCCATTATTACAGCAAGTGCATCTATTAATACAAGAGGATCTTGTCCTTGCATACGTACTTGTTTTCCTGTTAAACAAAATGGTCCAGCTTGCTGTGCAATTGCAACCATTGTATAGTGTCTAACTATAGATACTACACTTCCAAGAACTGAATTTCGAAGTTCTTTGATTTCAGCAGCAACAAATAAACCTGTTAAGGCAGTTTGTTGTACATTTCTTGCTACTGAGTCAGGACATTTATAATGAGGTCCTTGTTGATGTGGAATCTTGCCTTCTTTAAAACTTGGATGCATAAATAACTTCTGTAATATTGTGTTATTATCGTCTAATCGTAAGGATGCTGCTAAATAGCAACTAATAACTTCCCAGCATTGTCTGCGATAAAACGAACCCGTTGTGTTTGATTTAAGAGCATTAAATGCTGTTTCAATTATTTTCTCTACAGGAAAATCAATTGGTTTTGATGGTTCTTGAAAATAGACAACTACAGCAGGCGAATTAGTTTCACGATCGTTGTACTCTAACTTTTGAGGTTCGATCATCATTTTACGATTTCCTCCACCAAACTTGCCTAGTACTCTGAATGCTACATGTGCTTGATCAGTAGAATTATGCAAAGTTCTCCACAGTGCCTGCATTAGATCAGCACGAACTGGTTGTATGTGCTCATACAAAAAGTCTGGTTGTAAATTATCAACACAAAGTTCAAGAGTTCGTAGGCCTTGGCTGACTAAACAGTAACTTCCATTAAGTGCAGAAACAAGAGGATCCATCAGCATCGGAAGATATGGCAAGAGCGAACTTAATCTTACTGGCACTGTCAGACATAATTCAACGAAGAGATCTTTCATATGCTGCCTATGTAAGCCAGATTGTAATCTATTTAATCCTTCCAACATATTAGGAAGTAAAGGCAAAAATTCTTGATACAAAAGATCGTGAGATCCACCGCCAATTGATCTAAATAAGGCACGTAGAAGCAAAAAATAGTTATATGGTTCCTTCGCCGACATAGCCAATTCTATAGCTCTGTTAACAATTTGGTTTAAATGTGGTCGTAACATATGTTCATTTTCGGCTGGAAAAAGAGATACACTACCAAAAACAAGTTTAAATAATCGCAGGTATAGATTGCTTCTTTCTACATTAGATCCCATATCACCCATTCTCTCTAACAAATACTCGACCAATATTGTAGCGAAAGTTGATGATATTGTAGGGCTAGATAGAAAAGCACTTCCAATTATTTGTAATGTGCAATTCTTAAAAATTCTTTCCACCATGTAATCTATTGATGTTGAAAATATTTCTTGAAATGTTTGTGGGTTCATTTGAGTAAACACGTTACCAAAGAGTTCTAAAACTTCCTTTTCTTCTCTTGTTCTTATTGTTTGTGATTGTGCTGGTCTACCAGGTTGTGTAATAGCTCCAACAGAAGGAGGACCTATCGTATAAATATCCAATGCCGGTAGAGCCCATTTAACCAACTTTATATAAATTAATGTCTCTTTTGGTTGGAATTGATTAGACTGTATTACTTCACTTGATTTACTGTTTATGCAATTAGATGTTATAGCCTTGGCACCATGTACTAAACTTTTCACCAAATTTCTATAATCCGCTACATTGTAACTCATAGCTTGAGAGACAGGAAATCCGAATTTAGATTTTCCAGTTTCTTTTTCCTCAGTTAAATCTGGTATAACTGGTTTTACATCTTCTGTCTTGACATCTAATCCAGTTGGTGGTAATTGTTTTACTTTGTTACGTAAAATTGGTATGTATATTTTAGCAATCGTCTTAAATTTTAGAACAAATACCAGAAGTATTCTCATTAATAATTCTCTCCCTTGAGAACTGTTTTCAGCATCCGATCTTTGTCTAACAGTATCTACTAAATTCATTAATAATTTACAAGATACCATTTGAACAGCTGTTGGAAGACTTTGATCAAGCAAATTTTTGCTATATAAATGGACTGCTCTTGAGACATCACTCAATGGCAATAGTAATCTGACATGATGTACTAAATCAGCAAGAGTTGAGTATGCTAATGGTCTAAGAGATTCTCGTGTCGTCCATCCACGACCAATAAATATGTCTTCATCAAAGAAACATTCCATGTGTGGTATAAATTTATTACGTAAGTCTGTGGCAAGTATATGCCTAGATGCAATTACCAATTCCTTTCGTAAATGTGCCACTTCCATTGGACAAAGTGTAAATAAGCCCAATATACCTTTTACTAATATCGTGCTATGTTGTGATACTACATCTTGATAAACTCGAATAACGTAAGCCAGGAAAGACAATGTTTTAATCTGTGCTCCCATAAAATCAACAAATACTTCCTTATTGAATCCAGGAGATGCACGATGTTGAGGACTTGGTTGTAACGTGATAGTAGTTATTACAAGTGGTATAAAATCTGATACATCTTGATGAACATTTTGCTTATACAATTGGTTCATAAGCACAACTATGATAGGCAATTCTTGTAGTACTTTTAGAGATAATACTGCTTTTGGAATGAGATTATACTATAAAATATAGAGACACATGTGTTACTACTTATGTTATTCTATCTTTTTAATTTTCTTTCAATTTATATTTACTTACTGTAACAACAGTACCATCGGCTGCTTTCTTTTCACTTTGTATAGCTGTAATTGTAAATGTTTCTTTTAAAAGAACTTCTATATTTACTTCAGATAAATCCTTTACTCTGAGCGGTGGACGTGGTTCAAATATTTTTGGCAAATTCTTTGGTAACTCGCTGTAAACCGATTTTACAAACTGCAGGAAATACTGTATCTGTGAATAAAAGTATTTATAAATTAATACAAATAAAAATATATAATAATAAAATAATTTGATAAAAATAAGGATTAATTACCTCGGGATTAAATGTTGGCTTATATTGTTTATGAAGCTCAATGATAATCCTTAAACACACCAATACATTTTCTTCATTATCTGTTTCCAATAATTTTGACATAAGGCTTAAAATCTGTTTGACGTATGGCCGCAGATATTCATTACTTGGAAGTCTGTGAATCATTTCGAGAATAAGTTTGCGAACTTGTTGTATGTTATATTCTGATATAAAATGAGGCTCTCCTTCCTGTAGTATTTTTAAAAATATTTTCATCATATGATCCAAAAATGCTGGATATTGTGAAGAACACATGATGACCTAAATGAAAATGATAATAATAATAATAAAAGAATATTTTAACAAAAGTATTTTATTATATAAGATAAAATATATACTTCAAAATTTTCAGACAATTCTTGAGCAGCCTTTAATTTTAATTCATCCTTAGAAACAGGATCTGCCAACATGGTCACGTATGACCGATAAGTGTTCATTTGTGTTACAGGATCTGGTGGTGCCATATTTGCTTCAAGATTGAATATACAATCACTATTAAGGATGATCCATCAGAACACCTGTTCAACATAAAAAAGAAGAAGTTAACAATGTTTTGTCAAAAATAATAATTGAAAATGTAAAATAAAAAATAAATGAAAAAAGAGACGTCGAGTAATAACAATGTGTTAATATATATCTACTTTGACTAAAATATTATATACAAATTTTACATGCAAAATATTATAGATAGGACAATTATATATTATAAACAAAAAATCAATAACATAATGTAATGACTTTTTAGTGAAAAAATATATATACATATGTATGTAGGTAGATGGATGTGCTAAAGGTATTAGTAAATAAACCCTAGCAACCATTACTAATACTCTTAAGAATGTATTGTAGGATATAGATTACATTTCTGTTATTTAGTATCCTACACTACTCTGATCTTCTATTATGCAATAATCGTATAGTAGCAGGAAAATAGCGTATTGTACAAATTTTGTTTGTTGCAAATTATAATATACAATAATAATATACGATAATATATAATAATCATAATAAAAAAAAAATAGAATAAAATAAAAAATGGATGAAACAACTATTGATTCAATCTTTGCAGGATCTTTAAAATCATTACCTGCTGTAAGTTCAAAAATAGTAAGAATATTTACAAGTTCTACATTTACTGGTAAGTTTTTACTTATAAAATTATAATGCTATAACATAGATATAAATATAATGAATAGTAATAACTGATGTATTTCAGATACAACAATGGAAAGAAATACGTTAATGGCACAGTGTTATCCTAAAATTAAGGATTATTGTAGAGAAAAACATGGATTAGAATTTCAGGTAAAACATTAATTAATTAGATCATTTAACAATAAATAAAATTGCACAAGAAGATAAAACTTCATACGATATAGATGTATGTCTATAGATATTTATAGAGAAATTGATTTTCATTGTACCAGGTACCACACATGCAGAGTATATATATATATATGTAACATTTGAATAAATTCATATAGTAAGCTATATATATATGATAAGTTATTTTATATAATATATGAACTAATTAATACAGAAAACAATTAATCATCAAATAAAAGTTTCTTACTGAATATTTAATTTTCTTCTTGTGGTAGGTAGTTGATATGCGTTGGGGTGTACGTGATGAAGCCACAGATGATCACATGACTACTGAACTCTGCATGAGAGAAATAGAAAATTGTCAAAGATTATCTATGGGACCAAACTTTGTGGTAAAAGATTATATATAATTAAAATAAATTAAAATATATATATTTTTTATTAATTATTGTGTATTTAGGTATTTTTAGGTCAAAAATACGGATATCGTCCTATACCAACTTATATACTCAGTTCAGAATTGGAAATGATAAAAACAGAATTGGACAATCAAGGAATAGATGTTTCTGTCCTTGATCAGTGGTATAAAAAGGATAGTAATGCTGTACCACCAACAAGTATTTTACAACCCATTTCATCAATTCTAAAAAATTTTAATAACAAAGTAAATACTCTTTGTACTTTTTTGTATAATAAAATATAGTAATTTTATTAACTTTTTAATCCCAATATTTAGAGAATACCAAAATTACAACAAGAAGATCAGGCCATTTGGTGGGATACTATGGTAAAAATGCAAAAAATCTTTAGAAAAGGAGCACAATCTTTATATAATTCAGGAAAATTTGATAAAGATACAATGCACAACTATTTCATGTCTGGTAAAAATAATAGAAAAATTCTATTTAATAATATGTAATTATAGATAAAAAATTTAATATAATGTGAGCATAATTGATTTGTAAACAGTGACTGAAAGAGAAGTAATCAATGGAGTTTTAAATGTGAAGAATACAAAAAATCATTGTTTAGCTTATATACGATATATAAATAATATAAATCTTCAAAACTTAAGGAAGGCAAGTTTATTTATAGATATTGCTAATAGAAGTTTGGATAATGAAGCTTGTAGATTACTAGCTAATCTTAGGGATGAAAGATTGCCTGACAAAATCGAAAATACAAATTTGCAAAGGTACTTATATGATGTAAAACATGATAAATGTTCCAATATTAATTTACATTCTTATCCATTTTATCATAGGTATACAGTAGAATGGATTGGTAGGGAAGGTTTGGATCCTGAAACACATAGTGAATATCTGCAACATTTTATAACACATTTCTATCGAAATATAATAAAGCTTGTAGATCGTGCAATGCGAAAAGAAGATAGTTCTGCTCAAGGACAAATTATAACGGAGATTTTACAACATTTGCACGCTTGCAATAATTCTGTTAAGGTAAATTTGTATTGAGATATAATCAAAGAAGGAAAGCAATAAAATTTAATTCATGTCAATTATGTAGATATTTTATGGACGAGAAGACATATTAGAGAACATTAAATATCACATGTTAGGTGATAGTGAAAAACCATTAGTTCTTTATGGAGAAGGTGGATGTGGTAAAACATCTTTACTGGCAAAAAGTGCAGGTTTGTCAAGCACTGTATGGCTCATAAATAAAAAACCCATTAGTATAATAAGATTTCTTGGTACAACCCCAGATAGTAGTGCATTAACTCCAACACTTATTTCCATTTGCCAGCAAGTAAGCATGAACATATTTGCAATATATTTTTTCATTTTATAAGAATATTGAAAAGATAAATTTTTCATTTTTTATAGATTTCATATAATTTTATGTTACCATTTGAAGAAATACCAGATGATCTTGTACCACTTACAGCATATTTTAAACACTTGCTTACTTTGGCTACAGAACAGCAACCAATTTTGCTATTTCTGGATAGTGTAGATCAATTAACAGGTGTGCAAGGAAATAAATTATCATGGTTACCTACTAGACTTCCTTTGAATTGTAAAGTGAGTATTGTTTTTTTATTATTTATTTTTCATTAAAAATTTAAAATTCCTTTTTTTTATAGATGATACTATCTTGTGCAGCTGAAGAGTCTAATCCTCTAATTTCGCGAGATTATCAATTACTACGTAGAATGATTGATACAGAAGAAAATTTTATAGAAGTTACAGCTTTAGGTGAAGATTTAGCGATGGATGTTATAAGGTATAGAAGTATTATATTTAAATAGCAAGTATTATTAATTAATGAGTAATAATTGTTTTAACAGAATGTGGATGAAAACTGCACACAGAGATCTAAATAATTATCAGTGGCGTTTAGTTGCAAATGCTATATCAAAATGTTCTTTACCAATTTTTATAAAATTAGTCTTTGCTGAAATATGTAGGTGGCGTAGTTATACTAAACCAGCAGACACCCATTTAGCAAATACTGTAATGGATAGTATAATGATGTTATTTGAAAGAATAGAAAAACAACATGGCAAAATATTAGTTTTCCATGCTCTAGCTTATATTACAGCTGCTAAGTCTGGATTATCTGAATCTGAACTTGAAGATTTAATTTCATTAGATGATAAAGTTTTAGACGATGTATATCAATATCACATGCCACCTGTTAGAAGAATTCCACCTCTTCTTTGGACAAGAATACGGAATGATTTACCTAATTATTTAAGTGAAAGAGAAGCCGATGGTGTCAGTGTTCTCAATTGGTATCACAGACAATTTAGAGACACAGCTAAGGAGAGATACTTTAAAAATATGAATATGGCTATGTATTTTCATTCTATGATAGCTGATTATTATCTTGGTATTTGGGGAGGTGGGAAACCAAAACCTTTTAAATACACAGAGATACAAAGACATCGGTAAATATTTAATACATTTTTACATATAATTTCTGCATAAATAATTTCACTTAAATGATTATATAAATGGGGAAATTAGGTTTAATCTAGCAGATAAAGAAGGTCTAGCAGATAGAAAAGTACCAGAGCAGCCTTTAGCATTCTATTCAAAGGAAGGGACCATCTCTAGATATAACTTACGAAAGGTATATTGAAATTATTGAACAACAATTGTGAGAATTAATATTTCTATGATTTTAGTTTGGAGAATTACCCTTCCATTTGGTCAGATCACGCCGTTTTAAGGATCTATTTGAAAATGTTCTGTTTAATTATGAATGGTTGCATGCTAAGTTAAGTTCTTGTCCATTGCAAGCTGTACTTTCAGATTTTGAAGATGCATGTACCTTCATTGATAACCAAAATCTAGTGAGGTAAATTACATAAATAAAATATGTGTAGAAACAGACAACAAATTATAAATAATTATGAAATACATATGATTACAATACATATACATATACATACATACATACATATATATATATGTATGTATATATGTGCATATGTATATATGTATATATATAATGTGTGTGAGTGTGTGTATGATTTTTTAGAGAATTAATGCTAGTAGCTGATGCATTAAGATTAGGTGGAGCAATTCTTGGAAGTCATCCAGATATGTTAGCTCCTCAATTAATTGGTAGATTATTACCAGAAATTGGTGGAAATGTTAATGTCAAAATGTTATTGCAAGCTTGTGATAATGATGGCATTAAAGATTGTGCTTTACTTCCACTTTATCATTGTTTACATACACCTGGTGGGCCACTAAAGGTAATACAATAATAAGTCAAATAAATTAAATTCTTAAGAAATATTTGTTTACAGTATTCACTTGAAGGTCATCAATTTGCTGTATTTGGATTTTGCTTAACATCAGATTACCGTTATGTTGTATCAATATCTAATAAATTTATAACATGGGATCTCAGTACAAGTGATATGACTAGAGATGTTAGTCCTGGTGTAGAAGGAATAATGCAGCAATTAGTATTAAGTCCTGATAATAGATATGCTGCTGCTTTTACAACTAATGATCAAGTATTACATAGTACTATTACACATACATAAAGATTATTTTCTATTCCTCATATAATATATTTTTATAGACTGTTGTTCTAAATACTTTGACAAGTGAATTTGTTATCATTAATAATCCATTACCTGACGAAGAACATGTATGTGGAGTGCATTTAACAAATCAGTATGTATTTATATATGGTAGAATAGGCTGGTATAAGTTTGACTTGCGTGGAAATTTACTTGGGAACTATACAAACCCTGAAGATTCTAACAAATGGCCTATTTTGTGTAAAGAAAAAAATAGTTTATCTTTTTAAACATATTTACTGTTTAAACCTTAATATTTAAATAATTTTCGTTTATTTTTATAGATGTAGAATACACAAATTTGGATGAATATAGGATTGTATTTTGGTCTGGAAATATAGAAGATTCTATTATGCTTTTACATACTTATAAAAAAAAAAGTGCATTAGAACTCTTTCACTTTCATAGGTAATAAAACAATAAAAGAATTTTTTTTTTTTTTTTAATATATGAATGCTTAATTAAATCAAATTTTCAGTGCTATGGTTATGAATAATCAAAAGGATACTTTATATGCGTGTACAACTAAAGATACGTATAAAATTACAAAATATATGATAGATGAAACATCTACCTTTTGGGAAAAAAAAGAAGACATACCTAGGGCATATAATGATGATGTTGAATATATTTTACAATTAAAACTGGATAAAGAAGAAGAATGTCTCTTAGCAACAACAGGAAATGGATTTGTTGTTTGGTTTTTAGAAAGTAAAAGTGATGCACATGTACTTGTGTTACCAAATGGAGTACGAAATATTAGCACACGAATGATGTACTCTAATTCTATCATGATCAGTGGTACCAAAAATTATGCAGTTGCGGGTGTAAGGTATGTTTTCAAATATTGTTATAAATAGAAAAAAATTGGATCAATATATAATTTTTTTTGTAGAAAAAATTTATATGTTTGGAGTTTGGAAACATGTGAATTGTTAAAAGTACTGGATGCACACTTTGCCAGAATTATTCAATTAGAAGCTTTAACTATTGGAAATTGGAATAGCGTGGTAACTTCAAGTATTGATAGAAGTGTTAAAGTGTGGAATATTAATAATATATTTGAGCAAGTCCATGTTATTGACAGACATGAATTACAAATTGATATGATAAGTTTAGCACAAGAATCTAATTTAGCAGTTACAGTTACAAGAGATTGTGTAGGTGTTTGGGATCTCCAATTAGGAAAATTAATTTCTAAACTTGCTGATAGTCCCTTAGGGGCAATTGTGACACATGCTTCTATGACACATACTGGAAGGTAAGAAATCAATTAAATTTATAGAAAATTATATAAATGTCTATTGTGAACTTATAAAAGTGACTTATTTTAATATATAATATATTTTAGGTATATTATATCAGTAGAATCTGGAAATGTATTAATTTGGAATAGAATTACAGAACAAGTATTATTTAAAGGAGAACAAGCAAATGTTAAACAACTTAAATTAATAGAAAATTCGACTAAATTTTTCACAGTCTCCAGGCCAAATAATCCTACTGGAGTAGAAAGTATGAGAACTACTGCGGTTCTTGTCGTAAGAAGTATTCCAGGTATAAATATAAATTATAAAATTTATAATAAAAAGAAATAATGTTTATATAATTTATAGATGGGGCAACAATATTTTCATTTGAGTACACAGTGAGAAGTCACACAGGAACACCTTTCAGACAAGTCCAAATAACTTCAGACAATTCACATTTAATAGTACCGGCAGCTGATAAAGGCAATAGAGATTGTGTCATCATTTATAATGCAAAAACTGGAATATTAATAAATAAAATACCAGTCAAATTACCTGGATTCAAAGTATATAAAATATTGTTAATAAATTATAACTTTTTCTTGATAGTCAATTATATTAAGAGTATCTACTTTACAGGATATAATTTGTATTACACCTATGCCTAATAAAAGCCACTGGGTAGGCATCATAGGCTCAGACAAAGGTGCTATTCTTGATATTAATAAAAAGAAATTTATTAGAATTATTCCAAAATGGAGTGGAAATATTAGTAAAGATGGTAAATACACACTATATGCTCCTAGCAGGTAATATCATTAAATCCATAAATGATTTCATTTTATAGATTATATAGATTGTTTCAATACTAACATGATTTATTACTATAGAGGAGGTTTAGAACTAATAGAATTAAAGAAAGGCACAAGTGTGAAAACATACATTTCTAAAGTTGCAGAAGGAGTATTTACTGTAATATCTATGTTTAATCGTACAGATGAATATGTTCTTTATTACCATAGTGGTCGTAAAACTATAAGGGTATTTAGGTAAATATATATTTAAATAAAGTAGAAAAATCAAAGATTATATTGTGATTGAAATTTATAGATCATCAGATTGTGAAATGATAGCAAACTACAGAGTACAAGCTGAACTAAGTGCAATTGATAGTACATATGATGGAAAAAGTATTGTATTGGGAACAGTTGATGGTTGTGTATCAGTATTAGCAATAGCAGATCCTAAAAAGTTAGAAATGAAAGAATATCTAGCAAATTTACCATCGCGTGATGAAGAAGTAAGTTTTATATTTATTAAAAATATAACATACATATATATATATATGTATACTATATATATGTGTATATATATGTGTATATATATATACACATATATAACCACATATTCTTTTGGTACATTATTAATTGCTATATAGATTGACAAAATATTTGTCAATTGATATATATATTCTGAATAAGTAATGAAAACATTGTCGTTTAACTTAACCTATTAAATGCATACGTTCTAAAATATGTCCGCTGAGGAAGCATAAAAAGCAAAATTACAAAGTAGATCAATGAAAATATTATTACTTACGGCTTTTCTTTCTTCCTTGTAAATCTTAATAATCTTCAAATAAAAAGATTTTAATCTACACTAATAGCACATGCTAACTGCACACACATACACTTGTTTTTGTTACAAATATATACGTTTTGAGATTGAAAGTAGAAGAAAGAACTAAAATCCCTAACAAATGTTTCGGAGTTCTCTGTTCGTCAAGATGGCTGTCGTGAACATTATACATGTCAATTTGAATGGATTTGAATAGATGTATTATAATGTATATAATAATGAATTTATAGATTATATAACAATTCTATAGAAGTTTCTTGTAAAGATATTATTAATCGTTAAATTATTATACGAATGTGCATTGTGATAAAAATGTAAATGATTGAGCAATTTAATCTTCATGTTTTTCTTTTTTTTTGGAGCATGGAATCTTGCTCAATTTTTTGAGAGATAAATTTGTATGGAATTTTTATGGAATGATGAACATATTTTTTTTTTCACTATATATATATATATATCTAATACCATTAATACATTACGTAAATATTTGTTTCACATAGTGGAAAAGGAAGATGGAAAAGCAACGAGCAACTATCAAATTTAAAGCTGCTGCTCGAATTGCACGTGTAACGCACGGGATGAGTACGAACATACGATCTATAAATAGTACAACTGAAGCAATCGAGGAAACGGAAGAAGGTATAGAATAAAAAAAAATTGAACGCCGTTTTTTTTGGGTCTCTAGTTAAAGAAAAAAGTTTCTCTAAAAAGAAAACAAAGTAGAATTTCGGTTATCACGAATCTTTGAGACATTAATTCTTCCTCTCTTTTTAGTAAGGAAATAGGAATAAAAAATTAGAATATAGGGGAATAGAAAAAATAGTCGTCAGAAACACATGATATTATCGAATTTATATTACATTTATTTATGTCTTTTCTCGTAATTGTTCTTATAATCATCTTTCCTTCCTTTCTCTCCCTCTCTTTCACACTTTTTCTCCCTCATTTTCTCTCGATAATTCGAATGGTAAAGGGCACGAGGCGAATTCTGTTTACATTACACAAGCGATGTCAACTCTTAAAATACAAGATCAACTACGCTTACCCTTGCACAAGTCGAATGGCCCTTTTTCTAAATTACAGATTTTACGATTCGGCTTGCGCAAGGGGCTTCATTATTCTATTGTCCTCAACAATATTTTGTAACTGAAAACGTCTCGTGCCAGCGCAGGCGTGATACCAGCATTATATAAACTGTTATGTTCCATTTTTGTTTTGTTCGTGAGTTTTGATAAGATTACTATAGTTTAACAAATAATTTATAAGAATCCAATAAGCGATGGCGAGCATTGTTATTGATAACAATTGCTTATTAATGTTTAAAAATCTGTAAAATATTTTCTAAAGAAATGACCCAATTCATTACAATAAGTCATTTTGTAATGAAATATATTGACATTTTAAAAAGAATTATTATCAAATTTCAACGATATTTTCTTATAAAGAAGTTTGAGAACCGTTTCATACGGATTAAAGACGTATTTTTTTTGACGCTGATGTGTGTTTGTGAAAAATTATAGTGTTTTTTTATTCATCTTTATATATTTTGGACATTAATAATATAATATATATAAATGAATTTTCTCTAACGACTTACTAACAAAATTACTAAATTTGTCCAAAACAATATGATGTCAACTAAAAAAAACACTTACATCAGCGTGCAATAATAAAAGATAGTGCCAGTAGAGTATCATTAATACGGCAGCTTGTTGAATAAGATAAACATTTTGTTTACTAAATCTATAGCGATTGAATAATCGTGTGAATGATACGTTCCACTGCATTATAAAATGTCTTATATAATGCAATATGATTAATGTTACTTAGACTGCTTTAAAAAGTTTTTAAATTCTTTTTGTGTTTAAATAAATAAACCCAGTTCAATTTAAGATTCCGATATCTATGACAGGTGTATCTATTTTGCAATGGTTCCTTCTTTTGAACAATCCGTTGCTTCTATCTCCTTTCTTACTCTCGAACAATGGAACTTCTGCAAAAGCAAATACAGCTTTTTCCTTGGTGAAAATGCCTAATTAGGCCTTTATTGCATCGCACTACCCTTTTGTGGTTGCTGTTGCTGTTCTCGTTGTTGTTGTACCTGAGCCGATGCTGCGGTATCTTTAATGTGTTTCTCAACCTAAGAGAAATTAGATATTTATTTAGTTTTATATTTAAAATGTATTTATAATATTATACTAATTTGTTAATTTTTATGATTTTACTCACTACTTTTTTAACGTGTTTATATGCTCCGGAATCTTCGTTTCCATGTACATTATCAACTTTATATGGCGGTCTAATGGTGACATTATCAAATACAACAATGTTAGCCCCATTCCACGTTATATCTTGTATAGTCTTTGAAATAGCAATAAAAAGTTTTTGTCCTTCTGGAGATACTCCGGCCTGCAGAGCCATTACCAGTCTCTTTTTCTCTTCAATCTGATTGCGTACTCGTCTATTTAGCATTTGTAAATTAAGGCTTTGCGGTGGTTCGCTCGTCGTTGGGCTAACTTCTCTTTTAACTTGAACATCGGATACCAAAGATAAATTTACTATGTGTACATCATTCAAGGAAGGTCTACCGTTCGAAGCTGGGCATTCTACAAAGATCCTGGTTAAGGAAATATTACTTATATAAAGTAATTTAAAACATATTTATCACTATGAGAAAATATCTGCTTTTCTCTTACACAACAATATCACCATGACAAAGCACAGAGAGAGAAATACAAATATTGGAGTAAAAATTATCTTTGAAATAAAACAGTAAATTAGAAAATACAAAGAATAGAAATTTTTAACAAATATCGAATGACAGCGACAAAAGTTTAATTGAATTTCGACGAAATGATCGGAAGTAATCTGAGATTAATAAAATGAAATGAAGAATCAGCATGGTTGGTTGTTCGGATGACGAAACTAACCTGACTCTTTTTGATAATGTCTCGAGATATTCGACAAATGATGACAAGTTTAAAAAATGATCTTAACAATGATTATTTTGTAATAGAGCAATAGCGATGACTTGAAAATTACTATCATAAGTCGATCTTAAGTTATTTACACTCTGTCTGGTAGTGTTGAAGGTACAGCGAGACGGTTCTCGGTTGACATGTGATTTGTTAATATGATATAGAAATTTTTTACTAAAAGGATACTCAAGATCAGCATTTTTGTTTGCGGGTCAAATGCCAGCACCTCTCCTTCGATCTCCTTGTTGTAACAAGTTTTACAGGCCACCGTACTTCCAATGCTGAAACAATCGCTGACGCCGGCCATTTTTCACTATAGAACAGACCCGCGAGCACGATGTCGCCATCTGTTGCGATTCTATCAGCTTTTAAAAATTCCCGCCGTTTCATATGACTTTAGCGACGCTATATTTGTGTTAATATAGTAATAGTAAATAGCCTTAAAAAATACGATAAATAAAAAATAATATTCACGAATAAAATTATTACGATATATAAATTCCAAAGTTTGTCATATATTTATAAAAATTAAAAACGATTAATAGGTGTATGAATTTGATATCGGTGGTATATGAACGTTTATCTTTTTGTCCTTTCTTCGAAACTTTGTCTGTGATTTTCCGATTTTTAAGTTTTATTGTTGATGTCGGAAGACAACAATAAAGATAACTATGCGTTCGTCGATCCAGATAACGTACAATAATTGGTGAGTATGGATTTAGTATAATTAAGTTTTTATCTTTATTAGTAAATCCAATACAACTTGTGAACAGCTCGAATTCTCTCGATTTACGTAGAAAATATTGTTTCATATAGTATATTGCGTTCGATCATTGTATATAGTTGATTATCCCTAACAACGAAACTTGTGAAATATTTTTATTGAAATATGGTACGTTTTATTGAAATAAGATCGTGCATATCCTTTTTTTTCGTGCATATCCTCTACGTTTTTATCAACGAGAGAATAAAATAATCTCTGTCGGTAATGACGATTTTGTTGCTTGTAGATTAATATCGAACAAGATGGCGTACTTTCGTCGTTTTTCCAAAGCATTCGTATAATATTCATTCAGCGATATTTAGTTTAACGAAAGATTTAATTTGAAATAGAGATTCAAGTCTTTCGCGCAAATATATCTATGTACATGGATTTCTCTCTCCACAGGATTATGCCTATGAAAATATTTACGATAAAGCTCGAGATAGAAAGATCACAGACTTTCAAAGACTATAGTTAAATTAAGTTTCCGTATGTTGTTAAAGTGAGTCGTAATAAAATAGCTTCCTCTTGTTTACGATAGTTGTAAACAAGACTACCTAAACATCAATTTGATTCGTCTATGTCATGTTTAATGTCGAGGCAAATATATACGGTATAAATGCGTTATATTCTAAAGGGTTGAAAGGCGTGGTCTTTTATAATTAATATGAACGAACATACGCATTTACAATAGGGTTTCATCCATTTTCGAGGTACTGCTTAAGTTACCCCCTTAATTGACGTTAAAATCGCCACATAATTCTCGTTTACTCACCTTGCTATTACTTGGACGTTTACTTTGGTCGTTCTACACCGATGAGGTTACCGTTTATATTCTTGTAAGTAAGTAACTTATCGAGTAAACAAGTTCAAACTATTAACGAGCTTTTTTATTCGATTACTTCGAAGAATCTTGTTTGCAACATTCGTTCGAACAAAATACGTACTTCATTATTTTTAACGTCATTCAATTTGATCACATACAATCCTTTCATTTCAATTTCTTAAGAATTATTTCTTTCTTTCTTTCTTTTCTTTCTTCTTTTTTACTTTACATTTGATTACTTTAAGAGGAGAGTTATTTACCAATTGTTTAAAACTTGTCTAGCTCGATCTAACTTACAAAGTGACACGTATACATGTATATATGTATGAAACTTTGTAAGTATGTTTGTCTTTTACGTTGTAGCAGCTTTAAAGGGTTGTGTGGATAAACTTGTAAGGATAACAAACGTTCCGAGCAACCTATTTTAATGACGCGAGAGAAGAAGCTTCGTAGTAAACGTATAGTAGTACGATATGACTCATCGTAAGAGTGTCATATTAGCATGATAAAAGATTGACAAATTATTTGGTTGACCAATGAATAATATCGGAGTTTTTAATTAAACAGGGCTGCCTAACAGTCCTTAAGGGATTTTAAAAATCAATTACTTTTTTCGAGATTCTTCGAGGCTAATTGTTGTTTTTCGATTATAGAGAATTTCCTATTCTTTCGTAATTTTGCATTCTGGATAAAAAAAGGATTATATACATTATTATTATAATTATAATTATTATAAAATCGTCTAGAAACTTTTGGCCCAGATAAGAATTTTTGATCCATCTTGTATTAAACATTTCGACATTACTTTTCTTTTGGACACATAAAAAAAATCTGAAGATATTATTATTTGGATAAATTTCAAAATATGAAAATAAACAGTCGTATGTTAAAATGACAAAAAATATAAATATAAATATAAATCAATGAAATAAATGATCCGAGTAAGGTATTATTATGTAGTAGAAAAGATCTCGGTGATTTTCGGCTCTCTCCGGACGTAGTCGAGCGTACTCGACTTGGCGGCTTCTTCTTCGGTCGCATGGCTCGATTCAGTTTCAGTTTATAGATACGGCTTCGTCGAGACGCTTCGCGGTGGTCCACAGAGAGGACTGAATGATTCTCTCGAATTAGGATTGTACAAAAAAAAAAAAAAGAAAAGGACAAAAAGTGAATAAAACTTCGTGTTAAAAAGAATACGTCGATTGTGACAGTGAACTTTTTCATTTGCTTTTTTTCTCTTTTAAATAAGGCAATTATTATTTATTTTTTACTCGTCGATGGAAATTATTAAGTCGATTAAATTTTTCGGTAAACAATGGAATAGAATAACACATATACATACATACATATATATATATATATATATATATATATTGTTTTATTCTATTCTATTATACAATTATATAATATATATATTTAGAGAACTCATAGAAATGTATTTAAATAAATTTCTAAAATGTGATTCACGTTAAATATTAAAATATAAGAGTTCATTAGGAGAGTTTTACGCATCGAGAATCGTCGGATGAACAATACAAAATTGATTCTAAATTGAAATTAAAGATTATATGAGAATTATTATTTTTCTGTTTAGTTTCTTTCAGCTCTTAGACCAATATCAAATTAATTTTTAATTGCTTATCGATCAACTCTTGACATTAGTTACACTTCCGAATAGATCGTGAAAAATTACTGTTTTCAAATATGATTTTCGGTTTATAAAAGTTTGAAAAATCTTGAATAGAAAACAAAAGTGTAATGCAAATTTGGTGAATTTTTCAGTACGGAAAAAGGGTCGAAGTGAAATACGGTGTTTTGTTAAACTTTCTATCTTCTTACAAGGGGAGAAAAAATATTAGATTATTAAATTGTATACATATATAATATTTTTAAGATTTGTTTATGCGTATATGTGCACACATTAAAGAGAATTTCGTTAGAAAAGGATTAAGAGAGATACACACATCGAAAGTATTTAAAAGATTTTATACGTACAAATCTTCACATTTTGACTAGTTTTTATATATCGTCGATATACATCAGGTTGTGTAAATATAAACGAATTATTTTATCTCGAGGAAGTAACGTCTTTTTTTTGATGGATCGCTAAAAGAAATATCTACTACATCTTGATACTTTAGATATAAAAAAAATTTAGTTAGAGTTTCCTTTGCAACTGACACTTGTTCGTTTCTTTGTAACTATACTCTTATTCGTTATCGATTACCTCAGATCAGAGACTCCAAAAGCGCGTAGGTTGTGTTAAATATTGAAATATGAGAAAAGCTTACACGTTCATTAAGAGAGTTTCACTCATCGTGAATCGTAGGTTGAACAATTCTAAGTTGATTCAATTAAAAATCACATGACAATTATTTTTTTTTCTGTCCAGTATCTCTCAGCTCATAAATCTAATTACTTTTGTATTGTCTATCTATTAACTCTCGATAGTAATTAAACCTTCAACTGGATCACGTAAAGTTACCGTTCTCGAAAGTAGGTCTACGTTCATTAAAGTTTAGCAAGTTCTATCTTACAATTTGATCATTCGTTAGAAAAAGAAATAATAAAATTCGAGCAAACGACTATCGAACGAATTACTTTCTTATATCGATCTCTTTAAAAATCAATTTTCGATAAAATTTTCACGAGTTTTCTTAAGAAAAAAAAAGAAAGAAAAAGAAATAAATAAAAATAAGAAAAATAAATCATAAATTTTCTTAAGCTAAAGAAAACAGTGAAATAACAAAGGATTTGTCGAAATGTACATCGTGCTTTTCCATTCGTAAAGAGAGAGAGAGAGAGAGAGAATTTTCCTCTCCATCGCACAACACATTAAAAAAGAGAACTAGAGGATGAATGAGATTCGTTTTATTTATAATTGCGTGTGTTTTTCTGTAGCGAGATACTGAAAAGAAATCTCGAGTCTCGTTATAAAGTTTTTACGAAACGTTGTTCAAAATATGGACATGAATTTGTGGATACGATGAAAAGAGATCTGGGCGGTAGGAAGTAAAAATACGTATATGTTGAGCTTTACAATAGGAGTAAACGTTAGATGATAAGACAGGAAGTAAAAGAAAAAAGAAAAAAGAAAAAAAAGAAAAGAAAAAAGATTTCATTGAATAACAACGCGTAGGTATTATCTAAAGTAAAGGGTGAAATAAAAATGAAATATACATGTTCGAATTAAATAACGATAGTCTTTTCACATGTTTTGTATAGGAAAAAAAAATTGAAGAAAAAAATGTTCAGATCGATAAAGAGAACATTTTCTCGTTTTCTCGATTGCTTCTTGAAAATTAAGAACGATTATTATGTTCGTTCGAAAAACCCGTGAGTATTCTGATAGTTAAAAATTTCGGTGTCGTGATGAATCAAGATAAAGATGTTTTATCTCTCTTTCTCTTTTTCTCGCGAAAAGAAAATCGGAAGATTTTCCGATCTATTAAACGTTCTGCATAGAGAATTATACTTTCGATCGAATTTAGATGGATGTATAGTATGTATGTAAAGGCAGCTCAACAGAGTTTAGTTTAGTTTATCGGTGCGATTCGCTAGTCCGATTCGTCGAACAAAGGACGAGAGATACGACGCGATGCTTGAAATTAATCGCGCGAACGCAGCTTTCGCGCCATTGTATTGATCGGAAATATGTATCGTTTCTACAGCTATTGCTCTAAAGCCTAGACTACCTTCGAGACGTGACTAGTCGATTAAGACTCTCGATTACTTTGTTACGTTCAACTGGATCCGTTACGTGCAGACGATGAGTTCCATTTGATGCGTTTAATCATATATACATTAATACGTTCATCGTATATATGTACAGACATACGTACGTACGTACATACATACATATATATATATATATATATATATATATATATATGTACATATACATATACATATATATATTTTTATATATATAAAATATATGTTTTATATAGGTATATATATATATATATATATATATATATATATATATATAAAGTATATACATTAGGAATACAGAGAGAGACATATATATATATATATATATATATTATAGCAACTAGCTTGCTTGCTTGCTTGTTCGCGGTTTAACCATGACAGCGATAACATTTATAGAACTTGGATAGAATCATACATTGAAGTGTATATACGAATTAATTACTGTCTCTCTACCTCACAGAGATATATTTAGAATCGTTCTGTCTACCTTCCGATAGAGATAAAATTAACGATCATCCACGAATATCTCATTTCTTTTTTTTTTTGCATTTCTCCATCGTAATAACGTTTGCTTAAACGATTTTCCTTTCTTCATAAAGTTCATTTCATGCTCAACAAAATATTAAAAGTATCTATATGTATTACCATATTGGATTATCGATAGATCAATATATGAAGGGGTAGAGGATAAGGGGATCATTTTATAAAAAAAATGAATTATTTTATTTTTTTGTAATATTCTTTATATGAAAACTTTTTCTTATTCGAGATTGAGATCGTACACACACACAATAAATATATATACATATACACACATATACATACATTTTTATAATAACTTTATATAAAGATCTATTCTCCATTCGATCTCGATCGTTTCCGGTTAGCGATGGATACAGTCGTTCACACGTATAGTGATTACAGAAATCGGTTGATGCTATGTCTGGATATCCCATAAATAGGATCGTATATAGACTTACCTCAGGGACGTGCTACCTGTTTGCGGTTATAAATCACGGGTTTGTATGTACATACATCGATTCCATAGATCCAAGCATATCGATGATGAAATTGGAGTAAAAGATGAAAGATCGTCGTATGTGTACATTCATACTTATTCGAAGAAAGAAGATCTCGTTTGCTTTTTATTTTTCTTTCTTTGCTTTCGTTCGATTCTGTTCGAGGGGAAAAGAAAACAAAGAAGAATAACGTAAGAAAATTTTTATATAGGTTTTATTATTTATACATAGATAAACTTAACCCTCTGTATATAAAAAATTTTTTTGTTACGTCTAGCAACAAATCATATAATATAAAAAACTTATATAATTTATATTCATATAACAATAGCAAGTAAAACTTATATTTACTTAGCAAATATTAATCTTGAAATACGAAGTAATAGAGAAGTTTAATTTTGTGTCGAACAAATGAAAAATTACATTATTATATAACGAAATAAAAAATTACGTTCAAAAGTAATATTAGTATGTGACTTGAAGATTACATAAAGTTATAGAGATTTAATTGAATTTATACGAAAAAAAAGAAGAAGAAAAGAGAAAGGAAAAAAAGGAAAATGTATGAAAATTATGAAGAAGTTCACGAATGTGTGCGTCGATCTAAATCCGTGTGAACGTTTCCATCACCGATAGTAGAGTTTTCGTTATGAACGTTCTGACAGTGCATATGTTTACAAAGGTGCATGGTCATCTGTGAGTATCCTATAAATACAAAGTTATAGCTGGCACGTGTTACTTGTTTAGGAGTATAAATCACGATGGCGCATTATCCATAGCTCGCGTGTCACGATTATCGAACAGGAAGTTGTGAAAAATCGATGGAATTTTAGTTGTAAATTTTTGTTCTATCTTTTTCTTTTTTCTTCTTTTTTTTTCCGAATCGGACGAATTTTTAAATCGACATAGCGTCGCTCGTTCGCGAAAAGCAATGGTCCGTAGGTGAAATGAAAATATCGTCGTTAGCGAGATAGCAAGCTTCTATTCGGAGTGTGCCAATGTTAAAAGGTGTACTTTTCAATGGGTTGCCTCCTTCATGTACTTTCTACGTCATTTGTTTATTTTCTGCGTTGCTTCCAACATACGACTAGATTGAAAGAGATGAATGTAGTTCGTCATACTTACGTAGTATGCACCTACGTATGTGGGATGTGTGTGTATATTTGTGTGTGTGTGTATATATATATATATATATATATATATATATATATATATATATATATATTCTAAGGATAGTTATATTTTATAATAACTACACTTCTGATACTTCGTAAAACATTCATTTTTTCCTTTTTAAACAAATATTATATAACGTGAAATTTATAGTAATAACATAAGAATACTTGTTTTAAAATATACATGCTTCGGTTATAGAATTGATTAAAGTATGCACTTATAATATATAACTATACGATACTAAATATAAATTATATTATTAACAAACGTTAATCTTTGTATATAAATTAATAAATTAATTTATTTAATAATTCAAATATATAGATATAAAAGTAAAAGATATCAAATTTAGATGGATTAACGGCAATAAGCTATATTATTGTCGGTTTACACTGCAATATACATTTACATCTAGCAAAGCCGCAATCACAATCATTCAATCCATCGGCTATAAATATCTTCACTCGAAAGATCTCTCGTTCCTCACATTCTCCGTATCGTGATTAAGATATTTATGTTTTCAGAAGATTTTGCATACAAATATTTGTACGATAAGGTTTACCGCATTGTCGAAGAGATTCGTAAACCCCAGGCTCGTAAAAGAAACTCCCAACGAACGTGCGGTGCTATGAATTCATTTCCGTTTCGAATTACGCCATCGTGAAAGTAAGAAAGAGAAAGAGAGAGATAGTTACGGGCTGGATGCCAATTGATCGAGATTCTAGCAGAAATTTCGATGATAGAGATTATCGTCAGTCAAAATAGCAATTTCTTTTTGTTGCTCGAGAGAAATTGATTACATTTTTTTCTCTCTCATCTATTTCTTCTCCATTCTTTTCTCTCTTTTTTCTTTTTTCTTTCTTTCTTTCTCTCTTCTTTTTTTTTTTTTTAATCACGATGTCCAAGTACTCGTCTAATGTTCTTTTTCTTTCTTTTATTTATACTTTGAAAGATCCGTGCGAACATCTTTCTTACAAATTTTTTTCGATCAATGAGAAATAACGTTTTATTTAAAAGATCATATAAATAAGACGGAACGATCATAAAATAATTATATAAATAAATGAAATATGATATATATATAAAAGTCATATAAAAATCTGCTTTTTCTTTCTTTTTTGTTTTTTTTTTGTTTTAAAGTTTATTCTGCAGATCGGTAAGAAAGAAAGGAAATTCAAAGAAAATTGTTGAAATTAAGATTTAACGTTAAAGCCATTATGACCCGATCGGATATTACAAAGTTCATCTAATAAGGTCTTTTTATACTCTGTTGTAATCCCCAATTACGAGCTTTATCAGATGTTTTCTCATTCGAACTTTTTTCTCGATATTCTTAACATCTAATGACTTTTATTTTTTTTTCTTACCCTTTTATTATTTTTACTTTGGATTTGAACGTAACACAGGATCCTTTTCTCTATAGTTAATAAAGTAATTTAACGATATGATATCTATTATCGATCGTTCGAGATAAATAATTTGTAATATACACTTTTGATATTTCAAATACATTGTTACTGGCTAAAAAAATAAATCACTTTGTCGATTATCGGAAAAGACATTTTACACTCGAAGTAGATAATTTTAGATTGAACTAAAGTCTCTATTAGAACTTTTACGTTGGTCCCTTGACTTTGAAGAAGAACGATTCTCAAGCTCGTCGCTCGTCTTCACTCAGTTACTTTTTCGCTCTTCACTTTCCTTTTTCTCTTATTTTTCTTTCTCCTACTTTTACTTTTTCCTTTTGCACTTTTAAACATGAGGTAGAAAATATAAGGTTAAAAGAGTATAAAAAGTACTGAAACAATTTCAACTGAAATCGGAACTTTATCTACGAAGTGATTCCGTACAAGGAATAATGTATTATAACGAACAATTGGTGACTCTATTATTTATGTTTTCCTTTCTTCCTTTTTTCTTTTTAAAAATATTTCCAACAGTTTTGTATTATTACTTGAAGTCATTTTTATGCTGGATAAAGAATACTTTGGTATTATATTTCCCATTGATCGATTTCTTTAATATTAATGTCACATTTTAATTCATTGATAGGTGTTATTACTATACGTTCACAAATTTGCTCTATCTTTCTTTCTCGTACATATGTATGTACTTACCTGCGTATAATATATATATATATATATATATATATATATATATATATATATATATAGTTGATTCCTTTAATATTGATATCACGTGTTAATTAATCCTTAGACGTTAGTAGTACTACGATGCAATCACAAATTTACTCTCTCTTTTCTCTCTTTCTTTCTCATACATAGTACGTATTTACGTATGTACATACATATATATATATGGGTACGTGTATGTATTTGTGTACGTAGTTGCTTCCTTTGATATTGATGTCACATTGTAATTAATCGTTAGACGTCAATGGTACTACGATGCAATCAGAAATTTACTCTCTCTCTCTCTCTTTCCTTCTAATACGTATGTATTTACATAAGTAGACAATGTACATATATACGTATGTATATATGCATGTAGTTGATTTCTTTAATATTGATGTCACATAATAATTAATTGTTAGACGTTAGTAGTACTACGATGTAATCACAAATTTACTCTCTCTCTCTCTCTTTTTCTCATGCGTACATATTTACATATGTAAGCAATATATACTTATACTTATGCAGATATATATATGTATGTATATATATGTATATGCACATAGTTGATTCCTTTGATATTGATGTCACTTAGTAATTAATCGTTAAACCTCAGTGGTAGTATGATATAATCAGAAATCTACTCGCTCTTTCTTTTTCATATCTACGTTGTAGGTAATGTATATATATATATATATATATATATATATATATATATATATAATACAAATATGCATATATGTACATACATATGTACATCTACGTATGAAACAGATTCCGATATCGCATTGATTCCTGCGTAGGTATCGTTACGGAAACGCAAAGCATTTCTGTAGAAGCAAATCCATCTGAGGTATACGAGCCAGAGCATTCAAGGGATTAAAGCACAGCTTTCAAACCTCATACGTAATGCTCTCGAGATGGATTTGTCTAGTATATTTCGAGTAAATGACCCGTTAAAATGGTTCTTTTATGTAAATACGTCGATTGCAATTTCATTTTGTTTATTTCGAGAAAGTCATGCATCGATTATCAATGACATATGTTTTATTGATAAATTTATATGTCTCTCTTTCTCTCTCCCTCTTTCTCTTTATTATTCACTATAAAATCGTATGCATCGTTGAATTTCTAGCGAAGTATGATGTTTGTTGAAAATGTGGAAAGTAATTATTCATATATGTTTGAATTTTTACGATGTAAATATAAGAGACAGAAAGAGAGAGAGAGAGAGAGAGAGAGAGAGAGAGAGGGAGAGAGAGTAAAATCGTTTTCATTTGAACACAATAGCATTCTCGAGAAACCTAATCTCACTTTGATATCAAATGAAATAACATTATCGAGTACTTTGTAAAGTGAAATTTCTCGCTTGGTTTTGCTAGAATTCGGTTTGTTCTATTATGTTGTAGAATCCTGTTACAGAGCAATGTTTCATGTTGGAGTAACAATAGTCTGTGTTAAAGAATAACTTAGAGAGTTTGCGAATTGATTTACACTATCGAATCGAACAGAAGCATGAATGAATATATTCATTCGAATGAACAAATCATTACGTAATGTGAGAAACGTGACGCCAAAGCTGTGTCGAATTGAAGCCGAAATCTCTTATTGAAGTTGTGAACTCTCTCTTGCTTGTATTAAGTGCGACCTCGTTCCAATTACCGTCATTATTACGGATTTTGTGTATCTATTTCATTTTCGTTTTTTCTTCTTTCTTTTTAATTTGCTTCTTTTTTTTTGTTTTTTTTGTTCTCTTTTTTTTTATTCGTACTTCGAGAATGTCGTGACCAGAACGTAGTTACCCCCGATGCGAGTCGCGTCGTCATTACTTTTTTTTTCTTTTCTTTTCTTTCTTCTTTTAACTTTTTATAATGTTATGTAATTTTTGAGTCATATACTTGGGTACATACATACGTACCTCTGTATATTTGAAGTTTCATTTCAGTTTCGTTATTAGAACATTAATTTTTTATACATATTCGATGTACCAAGTACATATATTATGCTTAATATAATATTAGTTATTTTAAGTTGTAATATAATTTATAACTCGTGATTATGATATAAATTTTGCGTTAATATAAATAGAACTTGTAATATCATTTTTATATCTAATTTAACTTGTAATATAAGTTTTAATTAATAATTCGAAGTAAGTGTAAATTATATAAGTTTCACGGTGTATAAATTTTTTGCGCGGAAAAATAAGATTATAGAAAATTAATCCGTAATACAAATTCTTTTTAATAGAAATTTTTCTTAATCCAATAACCGAAAATGCATCGATGCGAGTCGTGGACCGGGGATTAAAGTATTATTTTTTAAATACATCGAAGAATTTTCTGTAAAATACATATATCGAATGAATATTAAACGAGACGATGTCGAAAAAGACGAGAAAAATTTTCTGTTCGGTGATTTTGATCTTTGAGTTTAAATAATCGGGAATGTTATACAAGAAAATAGAAAACTATTTGGCTGGTCGATCTAATTTACTTCTGAAGTGTCGCGGATAGTGAAAATCGATCGCAATGACGTTCAATGTGACAAATGAAACATTGATCAAGTTCCCCGATTATGATATGAACGAGTCCTTCTACAAATTCAGATGGAAGGAACTGGCTCCTGTTCTCGTTGTCTATTCCTCGACCTTTTTTCTTGGATTAATAGGTGAGTGTTAATTAAAATCTAATTATTAGCAAATCCTACTGGAAATTTCAATTAAAATATTCATTACTCGGAGATTAAGACTAAATAAAAAAGTAATTTTGTATCTCCTATATTAGAGGAAAAAGAAAAACAAAAGATAAAGAAAATAAATTATGTGAGGAAGAAAAAATTTTAATATAGCATAAATCAACCATACAAATTTTGCAAATGGAAGGTACACTTTCTTGAACTAATTAATGACAAATTATATACGTCAAGTATTTTCTTATTCTATTATAATTAGTAAGAAAATCAGTAGTTCATTAATAAAAACGTAGATAAGAAAAATTTGGCTTATTCGTCTCCATTTCGTAAATATTTAAATACGTTCGAAACGAATAGATATATCATAGTTATTAGACAATTTTGATTAATCAGCTTTGAATAGAGTTTCGATAAGTATCATTAATTAAGATTAGTCGTACAATTAATTAAATACCATTATCGAAGTTCATTTTTTAATGATAAAATCGGATCATAAATAATTGATATATATTATCCTGATGAAGTATGTTATTATGAAACTTTCATAGTAAATGAGATGTTGACAATGAACTTCGATATTTTATACACGTTGTTTTGATGACGTTTGTACGCTATATCGTTATTTCCATTGAACTTTCTACGAATATAGCATTAATAGTAGTAGTAGTGTTAGTATTTCGAATGGGAGGTATTAAAGCTGCCATTTCACACGAATTCCCATTCGTCGAGATAAATTCCTCTCGTAAATATCAATGCTACAGGGCCTCGTATAATAATATTTAACTCTCATAATCGGTAATAAAGTTATTTTGATTTTCTTTTTTCTAGGAAATGTAGTCATCATTGCCTCGACGCTTTGTCCAAGATTAAGACCATTACCTGCAACCCCTACAAATGTTTTTCTTGGTGGTTTAGCTACTGCTGATCTTCTTTTGATCATCTTCTGTATACCTGTGAAGGTAACGAAAAATAATAAAAAATATGTTCGTTTTAAATCATTTCTTTGTAGAAAAGAAAAAAAATTGAGATTACTTTTATTTTACTTTCGTAATGTTTCATATAGAAAGAGAGTGAAAGAGAAAGAGAGTGAGAGAGAGAGAGAGAGAGAGAGAGAGAGAGAGAGAGAGAGAGAGAGGGGAGAGAAAGAGAGAGAGAGAGAGAGAGAGAGAGAGAGAGAGAGAGAGCGAGATTATTGATAATTAGTATATTATTAGCAAAATTTGCATTTTCAAACGATTTTCGTTCATCATCTAATTTCCCAGGCAAGTACCATTTACCTAGCAGCAGAATTCCCGTGAATGTTTGACACTCGACAGCATGAGTACGTTATTAAATTTGACAGGATGCACTGGTGCGATCCGATGCCAGAGGACGTTGTTATGAGTTTTAATTATACTAAAGGATCACCTCGCGTGTGTCGGTATTTTCGTGAAAATATTAAATCTCTAAATTTTATATCTAAAGAGGAATAAACAAAGAGAAATGTTTTTGAATTTTCCTCTATTTAAAAATATACAAATTCCTTTTAGATGATCCATCGTATTTTGAACGATTAATGAAATAATTCTTTTTTTTTTTTATTATTGTTCAGTCAGTCATGAATGAAAATAATATCGAATTCTGCATGCGTTTGTATTTATTGAAAATAAGAAAAAGAAATTTTTCTTTGATTTTCTTCGACGTGAAAATATAAAAATTCGTTTTAATAAGTGATCTGTCGAATTTCGAAAAATCGCTTAAACGAATTTCTTAAATTTAATTATTAAGTATTGTTGTAGAGTCACGAATGAAAATATAACTGAGCTCCGTCATTACGTAATCGAAGAATCGATTTTACGTAATGCCTACGAATTATCTCGTTTTTGTCGATGTTATATCTCTAGGCAACGGTAACTTTTTTCTTTTGCTCTTTTATTTTTATATGTACTTGCTTTAGGGTTGCGACTTTTTTCATTTCAAGTTTCTTTATGCTCACGTCTGAGCTCCGATGAAATAGCAATTCTGTATCTCTTGATAGGATATAGCTCTTCTTCGTTGAACAAGTTTAATGAAGTTGAATGAAGTTATTCGAAGAAAGTGTTAACTCTAGGATATGTACAGCAAACTTATCTTTTTTTTGCACACCCACACACACACAGATATATATATATCATAGGAAGACTATTTTTGTTTTAAATATATATGTATATATGTATCGTTAAAGTGAACATCATATCTTGAAAAAAAGAAGTTGCGAATTTTTCAAATTGACTTTAAATATAGGACAAGTATATACAGGGTGTATCAAAGAAACCAAAAGTTTTTAGAATATAAATATTTGTAAGAGAATAATATTTGATAATAAATTTTTGTTACAAAATATACCATTTGAAATCAAAATATTACAAATTTATTTTTTGGGTTATTATTTTGTAGGTGAGCTTCATCCGAAGCGTAATGACATTCCTGCGATCTCTTAATGATTATCTGACCTGTGTCAGGATGTGATTTTTTTTATGTAGGTCACCTTAAATGCCAGATGCATTGCAGTTATGTTACTTGTTACGACCAAAGAACCGAAAGCCAAATTCCGAGAGAAAATCGCCAACATTCTTGTTGAAATGTTAAACCATATAAAATATCATTAAGAGATTGTAGGAAATGTTTACGCAAAGATGAAGCTGACCTGTAAGATATCTTCAAGAAATAAATTTGGATTATGTTAATTTTCAATGTAATAATTTGTACTATTAAATTACACGAATAAATTTAAGTATTATCACATATAATTTTCTTCAATATATATATAATTCCAACGTTATCAGTTTCTCCGAGACATACTGTATAAGTATGTATTTCCATTTACCTTAGATCGTAGATCACAGCGTACGTGACTTTTCTCAAAAAGATTTTTTTCGCTTAGTTTCTCTCATTCTTACCAAGATTCTCTTTTAACGAAGAAAACACCATACGTTCTTTATTTTATCGCCATTCTCGTCAACCGTGGAACGATCTTCTTCCATTTCTTCTTCTTCTTTTTCTTCATTAAGTTATGTACAACAGTAAACTTTTAAAATAATGTGAAATATTTGTGAAAGAAGGTTGAAAGAATGATTCTTTGTTTAAGGAGATATGAATAAGAATAAAAAGAAAGAAAAATAAAAAGGAAAGAAAAAGAGCACACGAGAGAATATTGTTTGAAATAATTTCGAAGGTAATTTTTAGTTTTCGATCGATAATAAATATGTTAATTTGCGTAGGTATTTATATAGTAATAAAATTTTACTAAGTTATCGTAAAAGTTTACTAAGTATCTCATTATTCCGAGGTTTAAGGATTAAGGTCTAAATCGTTCCGATGGAACGGAGGATATGAAATAAGTCATTTCGACGCTTCTATATTTTTTTTTCTCGAGTAAGTGCCTAGAGGGTGGCAAGAACGTAGACAAGACAGTGAATTACGTTTCCGTAAAAGGGGTGTCTTTTGATTTATGTAAAGTAAGCGAAGGAACTTATACATCAACCTATCTCTTTCTTTCTCTCTCTCTCTCTCTCTTTCTTCTATTCTCTGTCTCTCTCTTTCTCCGTCTCTCTCTACCACCCACTCTATTCCGCCCCATCACCATTTCATATCGCATTAGCTTTCGACAATTCCGCTATAAATCCTTTGCCGACCCAACTTGAATTTTCTTATTCCATATCCTTCACGAACGAAATTATCAAAGCCTTTATTCGCACGATTTTAGAACGAATAGAAAGAAGGTTAAGGAGCGCGTCACTGAATATTCGATATCATTGATCGATCCTGAATATATTTTGATTAACCTATCGATCATTTGTGAATGAAAACTTTAACTTCTTTTTAAAAGATGAGATCAGAGATAAGTTTCCAATGGAAAATATCGATTAATTTTTTTTTTCGTGTAACTCTTGACAGTGTGACAACCAATTCTATCATATATTTTTAACTGGAAATATTTTTTTTTCGTCGATGGAAACCACTTGTAAATATTCCTTTTTTTTGTTATTTGTTTCTTTTTTCTTTTTTCTTTTCGTTTAATATCGCCCATCAATTACAATGGAACATTGTCGATAGAATGTATAAAAATTTCATCGTGTCGAATGAATATTTCGTATAAATATTATTACGAAGAGATATTAAATAGAGAAAACCATGAAAAGATGGAATCAAAAGATGAAGAAAACGGGATCTCTCTTGTGACGACCATTAATTCATCCCTCGAAGGCATCGTACGTTACGTTGCGGTGGTGACGGAATTTCAATTATTCGCCTCTCGCTTCGTATATCTCTTCTTGTATCTCTCGTTGACGGAGTTATAAACCGTGTAACGCGATCCCTCTCTCTCTCTCTCTCTCTCTCTTTCTCTCTCTCTCTCTCTCTTTCTCTTTGCCGAGAAAAAAGATTTCCTATATTTTAAATTAGATCACGTCAGAAATATACATTGTTGTATATTCGTTATCTCTCTCTTTCTCTCTTTTTCTCTCTCTCTCGTAATAGATACATACATACATACATACATACATACATACATACATACATACATACATACATACATACATACATACATACATACATACATACATACATACATACATACATACATACATACATCATACACATGTATATATATGTGTATACATATATATGTATCTATTATTATTATTATTTGTTTTGTTATTTATTTATTAAATATATTCGTTCTCTTTTTTGTTTCTTTTTTTTTAAAGAGAAAAAATTCGAAAAAAGTCGTAATATAAAAGATTAGAATTTGAGCACCACTGTTCACGTAAGCGATTCTCCGCGTTATGTTCTATTGAATGATTGGCCGTACACTTTGTTAGTCGACGAATCATCGAGAAACTCGTACGATGCGAAATGTGTCGTTTCGTGTTGGACGATAAGTAATTCCGTTAGAGGTAAAAGAGTAATGCTCGTTACCGTAATTTCCTTCAATTGCGATCATATTTATCGATTCAATTAATTTTCATCCATGTTTCTAACGATATTTGCTTTTACGTTTCTTTTTCTATCTCTCTCTCTATTTTTTCTCTGTCACTATATCTGTTACTATATCTGTCTCTGACTCTATCTCCGTTTAAATTTCCGCCTTCTTTTTTTTTTTCATCGATTTTGTTGGAAGCCTCATCCAACATATTTGAAACTTCAATTTATCTTTTTTTCATCAGTGTTCTTTGCCTTCTTAGAACTGCATTTTGTAGAGCTTCCGTTAAACGAAATCCTCACTTTCTCATTTCGTATAAACAAAATTTATTATTTTTTAATTAGACTTTGTAGAAAGTGGATCTGCACCATTTTCATAACAAATGATTTTGCAATTTCATTTAAAGAGGAAACTTACATTAACCAAGATATATAAGAATGTTTTTAAATCTTTCTTGTAAATTGCTCATAAGTAAAAAGTTCACATTAAATAACAAACAAATTAAGTTTTAACTTGTTTTTTTCTTTTTTCGTTTTATTTTTCGTTCAAATAATAGAGTTACATCATTTTCATAACAAACGGTTCTATTCGCAATTCATGATTTACATTCACGATTCACAAATCACGAATCAAGAACTATAGAACACAAATCATAGAATACAGAACACGATCACGCAATAGAAGCAAGAGCAAGGATTGTGGGAAATGCATTTTATATAGATTTTCCAAAACTTTTCGTCATAAAATAGTATTAATAATACTGTCATAAAACATCATCATAGAGTTCATGAATGTCACGTGAAATAATGTAATAGTATGTGTTTCATCAACAAGTTTCTACTTTAAGTTGCTCTTGTGGGTACGTGTCATGTATGTGTGTGAGAGAGAGAGAGAGAGAGAGAGAGAGAGAGAGAGAGAGAGAGAGAGAGAGAGAGAGAGAGAGAGAGAGAGAGAGAGAGAGAGAGTAGATCTATAGATCTCGTATACAACATTTGAATCAAATGTCACGTACATACGTGGATATATATATATATATATACATAGGTCCGATCAAAAGTAAAGCGACAGTACATGGCACGCGCTACATGGTACATTCGACGTCTAATTGGATAATCTCGTTAAGATTAATCAATGATCTTCGCGATAGCTTGCATTCCCATGGTTTGACTATCTTCCATTTCACTCACACGCACACATTCTCAATTGATTTTCCAACTAATCGTGACATTCCGAATTGCATTGTCAACCAATTACCAATTTCGTACGTATATAGTATTTGCGGTTTAATTGTGTATAAACTTTCTCGTTCGCTTCGATAGATACATTTGGTACGTCGAGATATCGAAATTGTTTCTCGTTTTCTGTTTGTTTTTCCTAATTGAAACCGAATTACGTTCGCTTTGTACTGTGTATTAAGGTAACATAGATCTGTGTATTAAGGTAATATAGTTTCTTCTACCTGTTGCATCTCCCTTTCGATAGATAGACGAATTGGATTAATCTTCGAGAACGTATTTGTCGATATATATTGTTTATTTTCAATATTATTTATCAACTTTATCTTGAGAGGTTCAAAAGATTTTTTCTTTTTTCTCCTCTTCTTTTCAAGTAAAAGAAAATACATTCGTTTAATTTTTATTGAATATAATTTTTTTTTTCTTTTTAATTAACGTTAACAACTTCAAATTTTGATAGAAGCTTTCCTGATAGATCAGACATTGTTCTTATTTAAAATAATTTATACATTATTCGATAGATCTCTAATAATTCATAGCGAAGTGGATTGAAAGAGAATTTGTAGAATTCCTAGAAAAATCGATTTCAATATAATAGTGTAGTTCTCAATACAATAGTTCATTGGAATCACTTATTACTAAGTGGCCGACCATATGCATAGTTTTACCACTTCGTGCTATCCAGAAGATATTGTAATAAAGTATTTCATTATCGTAAATTTTTTATGTGTCTATCATATAGACATATAAAGAATAAGAGATAAAGATATAGATAGATAGAGAGAAAAAGAGAAAGAGAGAGAGAGAGAGAGAGTAATTCAGCTTGAATCAAAAGTAATTAGTTATCGTTGTTACACTTAGTTTCATATATGCAATGAAAAATAAATTTCTTTTATTAATTTCAAAATATTTTAAGTGTAATATTTATAATGCGATGTACTTGGAAATAGAAGTTTTCAGTTAGAATTTTTGCATGAGTTTCATAAATACGATATACACTTTTTTGCATCATAAATTTTTTACGCAAAATCTTATAATTAATAAAAGAAATTTATTTTTCATTCAAGATATCAAGTTCATACATATTAATTAACTCGCATAACTAAACGAAGAATATTTTCTTTCCCTTCTTCGATTAAACGATATTACAAAATCTTTCTAATAAATTTCTTTTTCGACACTCCACCGAGACTTTATTTTTTAATTAATATTTTTAGTCGAAAATGGATGCGAAAAAGTCATCTCAAAATTCGAATAAAACGCGACAGCCCTTTTGAATCTTTTCGAATGCGAGAAGTTTACGTGGTAACATTTTTGAAAGGTAATCTTTTTTTTTTCCTTGTAGATATTCTTTTTATCCTTCTTGTTGTATCACGCTGATATGAAAGGGGAGTTTTTCATTGTACTTTCTTCGTCAGAAAGAAATTCCTCCTTCTATGGGATAACTCGTGGTGCGATGGCTTACTTTTCTTTAAAAAAAATTCAATGCATTGTATACTTAATCGATGTTCAATGCAGAAAAATATATTTGTAGATATAGATAAATCTGAAATTAGAATATAGATAAAATTAAATAATAGTCATAGATCTTTTTAAAAAGAAAACAAAAAAAAAAACAGAAAAGGAAAAAGAATTGCTTTCATTATGCACAAGATTATCTTATCCGAATAAATTAAGTGAGACGGTAATTCAGACAGTGTCACGAGTAAAGTATAAAAAAAAATTTGAGGATGACAAGAAGAGAAATTAATCTCTAAATATTATATCGATGCATTGCATTCAGAAAAAGTTATAATTTTTTATTAAAATGTTAGTAAATTATAATTTATACAATAAGAAGAATTACATCATTAAAAAAAAAAATCGAGAGAGAAATAAAAAGAATTATAGATTGCTCGTTAATACGCGAATACATTTTTTTCAACGTCGATTTGGGAAATAGCTTTGGCTACGTGACAAATATTCGAGAATTGAGTGTCTTATTTTATTTTTTTTTTATTTACTGACTATAGAAATAGAATATTGTATATATAAAAAGGTTAAATAAACATCAATAAGTTGCATAATTTACGTCATTGTAGAAATTTGCTAATGTATTAAACGATATTATCGATTAATGAATATGTATTATAACGTGTTCGATGTATTTATTAGAATTAAATGAAAATAAAAATTAATTGCGAATCTACATTGCACAAAAGATTAATTTTTCATTTTTTATATGTATAATATAAATTTATTCATATATATATACACGTTTTTTAATTGCAAATGGCCTATATAAATGTATAAAAAATGTTAAAATATTTTAGATATAAAAATATTAAAAAGAAACTATGTCGTCCTTTATAATTCAAAAATGTCAGCAAAAAGAAAAACTTTTTTACATGCACTTTGTAACTGACTCAGAGTCGTGGAAATTTTTCTTATTAAATTTTCTTGTAACTTCAACCAGTCACGAGATATTTGCTCGGACATCTACGGATGGGCACTATGTATATACATATACGTACTTACGTATACCTCTATTCATTGTAAAAAGAGACGAGGCGATTTGAAGTGGCTCTTGAAGCGGCGCAAAACAGGATATGCACTTTTTCCTTTCGTTCCTTGATAATCCTAAGTACGTGTCGCTCACTATATTGACAAATCGATTGAGCTTTTCGCTTTAAGTGAATCATCATCATTGTGCTTGCTTTTATGTATGATAGTAAAAATGGATTCTTTCTTTTTTTGCTTTTTTTGTGTAGTCATAGCTTTTTATAAAATATCTTCAAAATTGATTATTTTTTAGTACAACTTCTTCTTCCTCTTTTTTTTTTTTTTAATTTGGTAATACATATATTGAATTTGTTCAATCGGTATAATTCCGTATAATTTCAATTCGTTTCGAAAAGTATTACGTTCATACTTAAAGACAAGCAACGAATTGAAAAATTTCCTTCGATTTATCGCAAAGATTTGCGTGGTAATAAAACGAGGAGAAAATGTATAAAAGAGTAAAAGGGTAATCTGTGGAAGATCGATCGTATCTGAAAATGACCTACATCTCTAACCCGGATAACAAAATTTTTCTCGGATTTTATGATACCGAAGAACCCTTTTTATGATCGAAGATCCGATATCTCGTTGCTCTCGCTTTTTGCATTCGATAGGAATTTTCAGTGAAAACAGTATCCACCTTTTTGTTCGTACAAGAGGAGAAATGTGAAATTGTATACTAAAGGGGATGATAAAAAAATGAAATTGTTTACAAATATCAAGTAAACCAATGCATTTTTTTTCATTACGCAAAAAAAGTTTCGAAATGAATCGAATAATACCTATGTGTTTTAGTATCTGACAATTCATTTCTATGTTTTCTTTTTTCGTTTCTCTGCTATCAATATTCGGATAAATTTTATTGATTTAAATCGAGCAGTATCTCGATATGATATAATGATAATAATGGTACGTAACAAATATAGTAATAATAGCAATAATAAACTCTGTGAAACAAGCATGCCAATCAATATTTTTATCAGATATCGTATCTCTTTATTTCCGTGTTAATGTCATGAAGATTGCCTGCGAATATCGATACGAATCGAGTTATGATTTTATTTGTTAAATTTAATAATACACACGGTGAACGACTTTTTAATTGAATCTCATGCTACCGACTGAAAATAATCATTTGAAACATTTAAAAATAGAATAAAAAAAAAACGAAAAGAAAAGATATTTTCAAAAAAAAGAAATATGTACACGTGCAGGCACACGCATATTTTTATTTTCGAGAAAACATCAGTCTCTTGATATTTATCGAATCGAAAGAAATTTTTCGAAGAAGAAAAAAAAGTGAACCCATTAATCCAGAACGATCAGAAAATTCATGTCGACGACTAAAAATATCACTTATACAATATCTTTGTCAACGTCTTTAGGAAACATTTCTTGGAACGGTTCCAGTTCGAATTTTCGTTCATTCGAGTGTTCAACCGTGACGAACACAATAACAGATCTTTCACCATATAATTTCGCTAAGTATTCTGTATAATTTATTGTCTCTCTCTCCTAGCCTGAAATTTTATTAATAAATTATTCAGTAAAGTTAGTCCTTATTAGTACTTGAATCGTCGTAAAAAGTTCTTAATTTTCAAAGTTATTAGAATTTGGAGCACTTTCGAAGAATCTTTGCATTCTTTGGCAAAGATTTTAGAACAGTAGAGAGAGAGAGAGAGAGAGAGAGAGGGAGAGAGAGAGAGAGAGAGAGAGAGAGAGAGGGAGAGAGAGAGAGGGAGAGAGAGAGAGAGAGAGAGGGAGAGAGAGAGAGAGAGAGAGAGAGGAAAACTTGATGGTTTCCTCCAGTAAGATGTTTTCCTCCAGTAAGATGTTTTCTTTCTTTCTCTATTTATCTCTGTTTCTCTCTTTCTCAATCTTCCTCTTTGAAAATATAGATTGACGAGATAATCTATTCATTCCTGCATTTATGAAACGGTTACTTCGGATATTTGTTTTTAAGATGATTGATTTCTATACTGACGATGGATAGTATAAAAGACAGGAAAGATGTGGTAAACAGAAGTGAGGACAATCAAACTTTCCTAGAGTCAAGCATCTCATGCATATAAAGCTCATTGAAAAGGTCCTATATTATTCAAGGGATCCCATCGAATCCTTCGATTTCTCTTAAGAGTAATTTTTTCGAAAAGTGTCTTTAGAAAGTTCATAAGTTATTGGTTGATCTATCGAAACTTATTGTTAGTTTTACAAATGGCTGACTTTTCGTTTCAAAAATAAAGATACATTTCTCTAGCTTTTGGTCAAGGCAAAGCTATTACGTGATATATATATATATATGTGTGTGTGTGTATAGATATAGATACAGAAATAGATATATAGATATAGTGTATATATACATATAATAGATCGAATGTTGTATGCATAAGGTACACCTTGCTGTGACAGCTTCGTCATCATTTTTAATATCCCACAGCGGCCTCCGTCCATTTTACCCTCTCTTCTTCTGACATTCAAGTAAATCTCTTGTGGTTTGTTGAATATAAATTGCCTATCATGAAATTTTTGTTTTATTAATGAAATTTATACGTTGATATATATATATATATATATATATATATATATATATATACGTGGAACAATATGCTCATCGAACTTCAATTACTTTTTTGGATATCTAAGTTACTTTTTCTCATAATTGCTGAAATACTGAACGAGAGAGAGAGAGAGAGAGAGAGAGAGAGAGAGAGAGAGAGAGAGAGAGAGAGAGAGAGAGAGAGAGAGAGAGAGAGAGAGAGAGAGAGAGAGAAAAGAAGAAAATACAATTTTCTATCCATTTACTCATCGTTGAATATGTAAAACGTTCTCGAAACGTGAAAGAAATAAGGTATACTTTATAGTATGGTAAATGCTTCATCAAATCCTTGATATGAACTACAGGTAAAACAATGAATCGTAAATTATTTACATTAGATCGATCGATAAAATAACATAGTAAAAGTTTTTTATCTATAAAATAAATTATAAAAATATTAAAAATATATTCCGACATCATTTTCAATAATTCATATTCCAATAAGCAACAATAATCATTATTTGAAAATTCAACGAATAAATACTTACTAATCAACTCTACTACTAACGTTCTTTTTTTTTTTTGAAGTGATCTTTAAACGAATTTTCAATTTGTACATTTACATTCGTACTTTTCAATACTATTTACAAACATATGCATATGTGAAATTTTTGAAAGTGGTATCGTACACCACCTTATCATAATAATTAATAATTGTTACTTCGATTAAATGATTTACATTCTAAGACAATCCTTGACATATTTTTATTTCCTATGTATATACTTTGCAAGAGTTTTCAGTGAACGTGTTCTACACACGACATGTATCGTTCTTTATAGACATTATTTACGAGTTGGAGGGGAAGATCGATGGACGTTGACGATCCAAGCGAAACAGAAAGAGAGGAAGAGAGAAAGAGAGAGAGAGAGAGAGAGAAAGAGAGAGAGAGAGAGAGGGAGATATAGAGAGAGAAAGAGAGAAAGTGCGAGTAGGAAGTACGTGCATAAGTGCACCTGCTGCCGCTTTTCCATGCAATCGCTTCGAGTACTTGTAGGAGACGTTGCTGATACGTGATCTCCTTAAAATTATTCAAACCCATCTCTATCTCTTTATCTTTTTCTCTTCCAACACTTTTCAATCTGTAGAGTATGCGTCTTTTTCTTATTTTCACGTTTCGTTTCTCTGTATTGCGATTTTTTTTTTTTCATATCTTTGATTTTCTTCCATCGAGATATGCGTTTGAGTTTATGAGAACTATCTCTCTCTCTCTCTCTCTCTCTCTCTCTCTCTCTCTCTCTTTCTCTCTCTTTCTCCTTTCTTCTTTGTACTTTTCGATCTATTATATCAGTGCTTTCTTATTTTTTATGTTTCATTGCGGGATTCATTTATGATTCATTGCAATATTGGATTTATTTTTTTCTTTTCTTTTATTTTCTTCAATTATGTATATATTCTGTTGGCTTTTATTTTGTTCGGATATGCGTTTAGAATTCATAAAATAATGTCTCTCTCTCTTTCTTTCTCTCTCTTTCTCTTTGTACACTTGTCGATTTATTGCGCATGCGCCGTGTTCTTTAATTTAACGTTTCATTTATGTTTCCACGTTTTCGTTTCTCTTCGTTTTCAATCTTTCTTTTCTCTTTCTCTCTTTTTTTTTTCCCTCGAGATATGCGTTTACTTTTAAATTTGTTATAAAAAGTGTTAGTCTCGATCGTTATTTTACGAGTACTTTCTTGACATCCTACGCAATTTGTCAGCTTTTCAGTCGATATACGCGTTCGATGGTACGTGACTTGTGCGTCGTTTTTTCTCCTTCGAGAGAGAGAAAGAGAGTCAAGTAAAAATTCTAGATTCTTCGATCTACGGAGAAAGCTGAAATTTATATCGAGTATCGGTTAACATCCTGATCGATCGTTATCCGTTTTCCTCGTGTAGTCGACGATTTATTAGGCGAACACGTCGCCTCGAGCATCTGTCGCGTTAGCGAACGACTGGCTATTCTTCTCAGTGAATCATGTTTATACGTTTATCTTCCATTCCCTTCATTTTGCGTCTTGTTCGATAAGTCTATTTATAAGTTTTCAATTCGGTTTTATTACAAATTACAATTTTGAAAGGATTAATCTGATCAAAAGTCAGCGATTTAATATTTTATCGATTGTATTGTAAATTGAATCGAACGTATTAATTCATTATTCAACATTAAGATAATTAAAGATTTAATCGTTAATTGTCATAGATTGATAGATTAATTAAAAAAGAGACTTTTAATTCAGATGGATTATTAAATATTTTTATTGATTCAATATCATCCGACACAAATGTGTATGTATATATATATATATATATATATATATATATATATATATGTTTATATATTGGTAAATCTTTTTGTAATACCTAAGGGATCAAAAAATAAATATAATATAATATATACATGTATACTTTATACGTCAAACTATAAACTACCTTTTAAGAGCACTTAAGAAAAGATCGACGAGACAAGTTTGATTTTAATATATGCTAAAGTGACATTAATATTCTACGAGGGAAACTTCGAAGTTGACATACCCACAAGACGTGTCCTCTCCGATCCTTTTAATTAATAATAAAATAACGTTTTAATTAATAATGAAATAATATAATCATGTTCTGTGTATTGTTAGATCAGTTGAAGTTCGCATTTAATTCTTTCTCTCTCTCTCTCTCTCTCTCTCTCTCTCTCTCTCTCTCTCTCTCTCTCTCTCTCTCTCTATAAAAATAAATTCGTTGATTGCTACAATTAGTCTCGAATTAAGAAATAAATTCACGTAATCAAGAGAACGTCGTATATACACCTGTAATTAGACGTTTAGTCAACGAAGTAGCAATTTCTATGTTACTATCTAAACAAGCAAAATGTTGAGTAATACCAATTACGAGAAGATTGAACACGTGCTGCTTGAAAAATGTCTTCTGAATTAAAAGAAAAATACAAACAAGTAAAAAAAAGAAAACAAGAGAACATTCAACCTATTGTTAATGAAACTTCTTTGTTCTGATTTTTTCTTCCTTTGTTTTTGTTTTTTTATTAATTAAATACTATTGTTATTTCAACGATGTGTCCCATAGTGCAAAGAGTTAGAAGAGAATGGAAGGAAAAAGAAATTCGGTTTTCTTTCTTTTTCTTTATTTTATTTTTCTTATCGGAGCCAATTATATGCAAATTTTGGAATAATTTTTAAGTTAAAATTGAACTAAGAAATGGCAGGGATCTTCGAACCAATAAATATTTCGTGACTCGTCCTAAGTACTTTTCGATGTCGATGAGACTACGCGTGATGAATTTTCATTCAGGAATGCAGAGCAAAATGTAAATTTTCTTGAAGTAAAAAGAAGGTGTGGCGCTTGTCACAGGCAAGATAATTTTATTGTCGTTTGGTACATGGTCACCGACACTATACTAATATCACTCGTTGTAAAATAATAACCGACGTTTACGAGCAGTCTACGTGGGCTCGTGTATCTATACGAGCTTCATAACATTCGTTTCTCGTAAATGAACAAGCACTCATTCTTTCTCTCTCTCTTTTTCTCTTAAAACATTTTTGCAATTTCGGAAGAGTTTTATTGCCGAGGTCGACAGCTATGTACTGTCCATTTTCATACACTTACTTTTCTTTATAAGAATGTTTAAATTAAATTTACCAGATGTAAAAACAAGCATATATATACATATATGTGTGTGTGTGTGTGTGTGTAAAGAAAAAATAAATTAGAGTACAACACTTTCATTTCGTTATTAAATTTTATGACTGAAAGAATTTTAAGGATATCTTGTAATTGTTCAGATCGAGTTAAAATAAAAAAAAAAAAAAAGAAAAAAGAATGTTCCCTGATTCTAAATTCTGTATGTGATCTCGTATTTGTATAAATTGTGTCATTTAAATAATGTTTTCTAAATTTAAATATTTTTTATAGCGTATCTAAGCATGATCAAGTTTTCATTTTATTATATAGAATTTTTTATAAGTTCAGATGATTGTCTTATATATAATATATATATTTTTTTGATATCCTATATAAAAATGGTTGTTTTCATTTTATTTTATAAAATATTTATCGTCTTGTTTGTATCGATCTATAAAAATGTAGGTTTATAAGGCACTCGTGAGATTTATCTCTCTCATAGAAATTCGTTGCTATGGACGGTACACATGTTGCACAATAGTGGAAAAAGCTGTCTTTGGTTCAATGTATCTCGTGGAATTCGTATTCCTAGCAATCTTTCCTAGACTGCCTCGTGATCTTTTTGGTCGAAAGAACGCGAATGGCTTTCATCCTTCTACGTCGTTTAACGCTAGAAATATAACCAAACGAAAAGACGAAGCTGATTTGCCGCGAGCGATTTCTCGTTCGACAGGCAAAGTTAAAGAGATGTCCGACAGATTTTTTTAATAAAACGATAACAAAAAAAAAAAGAAAATACATATAAAAAGAAAGAAATAAAAGAAAACTTCCTTAAGAATCCTTCTAATGTTATATTAATAATAAGATTTGTTATATGGATTTATATAAAATAAAATACCTTTTGTAACGTGTCACGAAACGGTCCATGATAATCATGTCTTCTTACAATATTTCGCGACTTATCCGATTGAAGTAGTCGTAAATTAAAATAGCAACGTATGTACAAAGGAGTGTATAAACGTCGAGTGCAAGAAGTGCAAGATCATAAATTACGCTTCTGGATCACGCAGATAGCGTTATTCGACCTTTATTGGACTAGGATAAATCTTTTTAAGATCATCGTTAACTTTTTATGCGATATCAGCTATATGATATAGAGAATGTAGTTTTTTGTTGAATAAAGAAGGATGAAAAAGTACAGAAAGAATAGAAGAGGGAGAAAGAGAGAGATAGGGGTCAATTTTCGACAAAAGAGAGAGAAGGAAAGACCATTTGTCGTTACGAATGAATCGTTTCTTTAAAATTTTCTAGAGCTTTTTTTTTCTTTCTTTTTTAATTTTTTAATTATTTTTGAAGCCTTCAACGGCACGATATTAAATTTTCCTGGTTAATGCGATAAAACGTCCTGTTAGATTAGTCGTATCATTGTAAATACAAACTCGTTATCGTGCGTGTGTATCGTAATGCAGTTCCATTATCTTGAAGCTTTTATCATAAATTTATAGCCGATGAGCATTCGTGTTAAACCATATCGGTTATTAATTTTACTTTCGGTGAGGATTTGACGAATAATGATAAATCGTTTCATATATTGTAATGCTTTTAAATATTATTAACCGTATAACGATTGAAATGAAAAGAACTACAAGACCGATTTGTGGGAGAGTTTCGTGAAACGTTTCGCAAGCTTTCTCGTACAGTTAGAGGCAATATAAGCTCGCGAAGCACTGCCGACCGACGAAAACAAGCTTCTATTTGCCCGCGCGCCAAGTATGCTCTCATAAATTCTCATCGAGTGAGCATTAACCCGGCCTGTAGCAGCTTTTGCTTCGTGGTCGAGACATAATTTCATTTAAGCTCGTACTCGACTACGTATGTGCGGTATCGTCCTGTCGAACACGTTCCCGACTAAATGCTTTTGAAGTCAAACTCTGCTTTTAAATAACCCACGGAGTATATTTCACCATGGAGTGAATCGTTGTATAAAAGTTTACAATTATTCTTTTTTCTTTTTCTTCGGGATTTTTTTTTCCTTTTTTTTTCTCTTTCTTTTTTCTTTTTCATTTTTTTTTTTTTTTAGTATAATTTTCTTACAACACGGTTTTAATTTGCCATTAGATCTTCGTTTATTTTATTTTGTTCTTCTTTCTTTCTTTCTTTTTTTTTGTTTTTTTTGATGTGTGATTCATATCAGCCATCGATCGTTAAAGTGATCCAAGTCGATCCCAGACTGTGCGTGTAAAAGTTCGTGATTTCTTTTTCTTTTTCTCTTACAACAATAATTTTTACGACAATTTTAATTATTTGTTATATTATTCGATGTTACTTCGACGTATTTTAATTTTTATTTTACTTTTTCTTTCTCACTTCTTTTATAATGATTTTACAATAATTTTATACGAGTTGGTGATTATGAAAGTAGTCTGAGTCATTTGTGATTATTAAAAAACATGCGTATTTTATTTTGCACGTTTACTCTGACAATTTTTAATATGCATAAAAGAATTATTTTTCTCAAGTATTAAATACATTTACTTTTTTAATTTGTGATTATAGAAAAACAATTTTAAATAATTTCAATTCAAGATGTCAACAAGTAAAAATATATATGTGTAAACGACTTACGTCATTTTTATTATCAATGGTTCATATAAGCTGGATTGCACAATTCTTTTAATTGTAAGAACTCGTTATTAAATCGAGCATTATATTTATTAAACTTTGCGAATAATTCATTTATCATTTGCACTAGTTAGAAACTCGAGTGTTAATTTGAAACATACGTTTGCATCAGTAGCATATTACTTCTTCTCTCTCTCTCTCTCTCTCTCTCTCTCTCTCTCCATCTTTCTCTAAAATCGCAAACGTAATTATAGGAATAGTTGCGGAACTGTTCTGTGTGTGTGTGTGTGTGTGTATGTGTTGGGTTTTGATGATAATAATTTTCTTTAAGAAAAGGGAAATTGTTTCGTTGGATCTAAGAATACAATTTCTTTTTCTTTTCGCTATCTTCTTATTACATTTCATATAATTTTACAAGTATTGTAATAAAGTAAAATCGAAGGAGATCAAAGCACATTTTATAAAACGTCATATCTCTTTTTCTTTATTATTATTGTAAATTATGTAATATAGTTTTTTAAAGCTTATAAAGTGAAGAGAAAAAAGTAATCGTCGGACAATGTAATTAAGTTGTAACTTAAGAAAATTGCGATTAAGTTTTTATAGTCAGAGTCATTTCAAAAATATTTCGATTTAAATTGCATCTCTAGTATAGAAGGAAATCAAAGTCAAGTACTATGTACAGTGGATATATATAGCGTACATATACACGTATGTACAATAAATACGTGTTATATTAAGCGTACATTTTTTGAATCGAATGCAATATTACATCAACGTAGCAACGAGTTATATTCGTCATAACATAAAGGGAACATATATATATATATATGTATGTATGTATACGTGAATATATACGGGGTAAATTTTTTAAATGGAAACACTTCAATAATTCAAAAAACAACGCATTTAAAAAAAAAAGTTCGAAACAAAATTCTGTTTGCTCATCAAAATGATTTTATTTTTTTAAAATGAAAGTTTATAATTTTTACTGATGGCATCGTCGTATTTATTATTCAAAGCCAAATAAATGTAATTTGAAACTTTCCTTTTAAAAATTTCTTGTTGTAGGTGTCTCAATTTAAAAGACTCGTATGAGTGTATATGTATATTGGTTCTAACGTTCAATATTTACGTTACGTGTAAAATGAAAAAAGAAAGAAAAAGAAGTGTTATCTATATAAGAAAGAGAAGTTATGTAAGCACGTGACAAGAAACGAACATGAACTCGCGTTCAAGTATTTCCTCGCGTAACATCCCATGTTTTTCTCGGTAATACGATGTAAATGTCTTCTGCAAAGGGCTTTACAGTTTCGATTTCGAAACCGATTCGGTGTATCCGAGAATAAGCCGATTTAATTTACATTAAACTCGACTCTTTCGCACATTAATTAACTTGAAACGAGCACGAGTTTCTCCATTCCGAATTGTCGACAATAGTTTTTAATTTCAGATCGATGATACTTTTCTTTCTTTCCATTCAACTCATTCGTCCTTTTTTTTTGGTACTTTATTAAGTATAAAATTTATAATACTTAAAAGAACGTACGAAAATTGTCGGATATAAAAATAAAATCGAAATAAGAATTAAATTCGACAATTATAGAATCGTCTAAACTTCGAAATAATATGTTATATTGTAGAATATTGTCATTTGCAATTGAATCATTTTCATAGTGTACAACTTTTCTTATTTATTTCTTTCTTTTTTTTTACTTCTTTTATTTCTTATGAAAGATATTTATTTACGGGTGTGGTCTAATCTCATAGTTAATTTCATTTACAGCCTACTACGGTAATCATATAGTACGTTTACTCGATAAGGAAAACAAAAATAAAAGTTAGATTTTTCTCTCGTTTTGTGCTTCACAAAGTTTCATGAGATATGAAAGATCAAAAGAAATTTTTCATAATTAAATATAATTAATACTCTCTCGAGTATACGGATACTAGTAGAACATAATTCAAAAGTGTTATCGTTGTGTCTTATAACGATAATATTCGTTAAAAGATGTCATTATATATACCATCGAAGTTTACGGAACGAATATTTAAACGACGAACCTTTATACCCAGTTTACAACTCAAGATTAGGTGTCATCCTGTCCTCATTAGTGAGTTCCAAGAAATATACCTTAACGACTTTCATAATTTATCTTTTATCTTCGTGAAAATACAAGTTGATTAAACGCATTTAACTCGAGCTGCCTTACGTTTCTTACCGTTAGATAAGAGGTAAATTCGACCTAAGAGAGAGAGGGGTAGCCTATTTCATGTTTCATCTCTTTTTTCCTTCTCTCTCTCTCTCTCTCTCTCTCTCTCTTTCTCTCTCTCTTTCTCTATTTTCATTCATTTTATTTTACTCTTTGGTTGCTTCACTTTTTATTGTATTTCGCCGAAGAAATTTATATTTCTTTCTTTTTCCCTTTTTCTCTCTTTCTCAAGGATCTTTTTTTAATTTAATTAATTTAAACTTGGAAGAAGTAAAATTATTGTATCATTGCACGAATTGTTCACGAAATAATCTAACAAACTTCAATAACGTTTCAGATCGCAAAGCTCTTCTCATATACATGGACAATGGGTCTCTTCCTATGTAAATCTGTGCATTACATGCAAAGCGTTTCGGCCATCTGTTCCGTCGTCACACTAACAGCTATGTCGATCGAAAGGTAAGACGTAAGATAGAGAAGTAAATTTCTTAACCCTTTGTATAATTCGCGGTATACGAATATTTGCTGCTCGTTAAATATTTAGGAATATGCAAATAGTATACCAATCGGGTGATAGAATATAAGTAATAGTTATTAGTTTAATAAAGAAGCACTTATAAGTAATATTAAATATCTTAATATCGACGTTGAGGTATTCAATATTTTAATAAAATTATTAAATATTTAACAAAATTCAAATGAAATAATTTAATTCAAAATTAAATTAAAAATACTTATTTCAATATAACATCGGATGTTAGATCTTTGACGTGAAAGTTGATGACATGTATTTCGATAAAAACATTGTTTAGAATTTTTCTTTCAAATTCGGAGAAGCTACAAAAACTTCACATTTATTTTCAAGACAAAAACATTCTTTCCTTGTCTCTGTCAAATACAATTTATGCAATTTTCTTGGAAAATTTAGTCGAAGAAGATGCAGCAACTCCATTATCTCTCTCTTTCTCTCTTTCTCTCTCTCTCTCCCTCTCTCTCCCTCTCTCTTAGTCTCTTCAATCCTCTTTTTACTTTGAACTAAAGTGTCTTTGATTTAATACTGACGTTTATGTTTTTCTCATGCGTTTCGTATATTGAAACTCTTTTCAGAAAGATATTTCCATTTCTCTCTAACGCGTTCGCGGAAAGAACGTGGTTTCTTGTCAAGAGCTTTCGTACATTTTTCCTCCATCAACATAACACAGTATCAACAAAACTACAAAACATAATGGACATCTACGGAAATATGACTCGCGTAATAAAAAAAAAAAAAAAAAACAAAAGAGAAAAATTATTTCGTTATACAAAATTAAAATAACAATTATCATATTCCATTAGAGTCGACGATATTACTTTTTTGTTCTTGTTTTTTCTTCTCTTCTTCTTCTTTAGAAATCCGAACGATTTGTATCGTGAAATTGTCGTGGCTCTGTCGTGATTGGTAGACTTGTCTCGTCCACGTATTCTTTCACCGTCGTTACAACACAGTTACAATTAAAATAAAAAAACGATTTGCTACGGACATCTTCACAGAGATTAATCAAAGAGACTATCAAAGTAATCTTTGATATATCATGAATGAAAAAAGTAATTTCAAAAGTAAAAATTATTACGCTTCATTAAGCTCCGTGATAATTTTTTTTAACTTTCTCTCTCTTTCTCTCTTTTTCTCTCTTTCTCATTCTAAATTCGAATTATCGAATATACGAGAATCGAATTGAACGACAAGAATTTTCGTATCACAGGACCACGAGACACGGATTCATTTGTCTTTTATATCGTGGAAATGTGGCCGACTGATTGGCGGATGTCGAGGTCACGGTGAAAAGCCGTCTGGCAGAGCAATTTATATTCATGCTAGCGTATTCGGTTGATAGTCGAGGTTAAAGACAGGGGTGAGGTTGACGCGATGAGAGGGAGGGAGGTGGTGAGGACAAGGGAAAGGGGAAATATCGGCTCGCGACGAAGATCACAATCCGAGAACCAGAGAGGAACTGAACTTTTCTCGTATCTCGTTTTTTTTTTCTTTTCTTTTCTTTTCTTTCCTTTTCTTCCTTCTTCTTCTCTTCTTTTTTTTTGAACGTTTTAAATGAAAAGAGAGTGAGAGAGAAAATGAGAACGGAGTTAGAGAAGAGAAAGAGGAATATCGTGAAGTGCCGTGAAAATGGACGCGTTTTTGGAATGCCATGCAAATGATCCGTCGAGATTCAACGGCCCATTAGGCGATTTCGTCGACGTGGTTATTATACTACGGAGGGTATTCTCCCCTCTTTTCTTTTTTTCTTTCTCTCTCTCTCTCTCTCTCTCTCTCTTTCACTTTCTGTCTATCTCTCTCCATCTTTATATCTTTTTCTCTCTTTTTCTTTTGTCGAGATCTCTCGTAAAAGTCGACGATTCGTGGTATCGTTCGAATTAAATGTCCTTGCCATTAGAAACATTTGCTAGTAATAATCGCTTATTTGTTAGATAGGATGTTATCTAGGTTAGTATGTGATACTCGTTTTCGTTTAAAAAGATATCCTCTATTCGTAAATGATAAGTAATAAGATTGTTGATTGACGAATCGTCGATGACGACGAGCTTTTGTGAAATTTTATTTGATATCTTAATGTTTCATTGTAATTATTCTCTACGTATATTTATAAACTGTGTTGTATAATAATATTTCAAAGACATTGTATTTCTGAAATATCATTTATTTACGTAACAAATCGTGATTAACGGGTGACGAGAATTAGCAAAAGTTATTGCACAAGATTACGCTTGGAAGTAGAGGAGAGCGTGAAGGATTTAGTGGGATTGGGGTTGGTTGAAGAGGGTTGTGATAGGGGATGTCTGGTCTACGTCGAAAAAAAGTTAATTAGAAGAAGTGAAAAATTGTTACACACACACACATACATATCTATATATATGTAACTCTACTCGTGGTATTTTTGTGGTACACGCATTTTTCTTGTTTTTCTTTTTTCCCTCTCTGTTTTTTCTTTTTTTTTTCTTTGTAATTAAATAACATCAATAGTGTCTGAAAAATTTGACGCGAGAAAATAAAAAAAACTGATTTGACGTTAAGTCGTTCAATCGGTGTCGTAATAGTTTGTTGAAACATTGAACGTTACAATTTTCGTGTGTATCGAACACTCGAGTTTCTCTACTCGGTCTCTATTTATACAGATACACATAGGTATATATAGAGAAACACATACTATGAGTTTAACCGATAGGAGTACTCCTTTATTACACTTGGCTTTACCTTCCTATGTGTATTCCCGTTTCCATGGATCTACCTATGTACCTACTATCTCGACAGGATCCCACGCAATATTAGAAATACTGGAATATATTTCATTGATATACGTAAATATGTACATGCATGTATACATATACACACATACATATATGTATATGTATACATATATATTATATGTATCTTTACATCTTAACATTTACTGTTTCGCATTAATCTTTAATATGATTATATGAATATGCATAATATAATCGAAAGGATACTTTGTCCTTATAATATTTCAATAATATTACATCAAAATTCAAAAAATGAGTTCTTCACTATACACGTTAATCATAATCATAAAAAAAAATTGTCATAATACTTTGTGTCCTTTAATTCGTCGCTGTTTCTTTATGTCAATCTTCTATTTCGTTTTTCTCCCTTATTTTTACAGTTACACGCGATGTATGAAGAATAAATGAAAATCTTATTCTAAATAATTTTTTAGGTATTACGCCATTGTTCATCCAATGAGAGCACAATACACTTGTACGATAAGCCAAGCAAGGAGAATAGTAATAATCACTTGGGCTGCATCTTTTCTTTTAGGTATACCAATGGTATTTACACAGGTAAAATAAGTTTTTATTGTATATGAAACTATCGTTATCTTTTTCTCCTTTTATTGACAACATACCGTTAGAAATATTTTACGATTGTATAGCATACGTCGATTATATTTTCTATAAAGTTACGGCAAATGCATCGAATGTTAACATAATCATATCAATTGAAAATTCCTTTTGAAAATGCTTACAATGACTTAAATATTATACATATCTACGGAACTTTAGCTGTTTAAACTATGTATATATGCTTGATTATTCCAATACTATCGATTCGGATTCATTCGTTTTCGTTATCTATCTCTCTTCCATCTTTTTTCTTCGCTCTTTTTTTTTTCTGCCACAGAACGCAAAAGCGATCTTTCTAAAATCTCGTCGCTTTCATCGGAATAATGCATTTACCGAGAACGATGTGTGCGGGTTCAACAAATTGAATAAAAAAAAAAAAAAAGAAGAAAAAAAAGAAAAAAGAAAAAAAGCGTTGAGCGACGAGCGGTTTCGATTTCGATTTCCAGCACGTTAAACGTAGATAGTCGTAGATTTGCAATTTTTGTTCCAATTTACACACCACGAGCGAGCCAGATATATTGTATTATAGATGCGCGTTATTTTTATTCTTATCGTTCTTTCTTTTTTGTTTTTTTTTTCTTTCTCTCTCCGCAATATCTTATCTTCGGCCACAATACATTTTTATACCCTCTCTATTTCGTCGTTTGTCATAAATCACTTTTTAATTCTCGCCATTGGTTTCTTTACGGTCAAACGACGTGTCCGAGTCTCTTTCTCTCTCTTTCTCTCTACCTATTTATCTCTATCGCTTTGTGTCTTTCTCTCTTTCGTTCTGTCTTTTTTTCTCTACCATTTTCCCAATGGAGTTTCTTTCAAAGAGAGAAAAAATTGAGTTTTACGCTAGATAAAAGCGGGAAAGGTATTACCAGCGTACGTTGACGTGCCCGTTACCACTTCGTTTCCCACGAAGATCTGACGTTTATTCGAATGTCAAAGAAAAAGATATGCCGATCGATGAAACTGTCGATGCAATTGCTGAATATGAGAATATATATGTATGTATGTATATATGTATGTACGTACTTATAGATCAAGCGGAATTTCAATTTTATCATTTTCATCTTAGACTTCTTTTTGTTTCTCTCTTTTTTTTTTTTTTTGCTTCAATCTGTCTTCTGACGTTAGTTAAATATTTTACAATTTTATATTATTTTCAACGATTAATTTTGTGAAGACAATATACATACATACATACATACATACATACATATATTTTATATATATATATATATATATATATATATATATATATGTAAGGATAGTAAACATGTATATATTTTTTATTTTATATTAAAAAGGATATATAAAAAAATTTGTATACACCTTTTTTTCCTAATTTAATTATTCAACTTAATTTCTTATCTTTTTGAAAATAGAAATCAATAAGAACGCACTTTCGAAAAAGGCTAAAACTAAAAATTTGAATATATATATATAATATTTATTTATAATAAAATTTCTTTATATCATTAATCAAATGTTCCTATTTTATTTTCAGAGGCATAAAGAAGTTGGAGAAAGGGTTATAGCTTATTGGTGTGTTCGTGATCCTGATGCAGCATTTTTATGGAAAGCACATGAGGTTTATATGCTTGTACTCGTTCTTGTATTACCGCTTACTGTAATGGCCTTTTGTTATACTGCAATTTGCTGGGAAATTTGGAGAGTTATGAAACGTCGTTACCACATGACGTCGAGACACGCGTAAGTAATTCTGTTTTTGTTGTAATATTTGATAGTCTTATTAATATGATAATATAATATTATATTATATATATTATATTATAATAATATTATATTATAATAATATATTATAATATCTATATTATACTATAATATTCATAATATATTAATATTATTATACAGTATAATTATAATATTATATATTACAATTACAGTGTATATTAATACTGATTAATTTATTAATTTTATATTATATATATTTTATTATTACTATTTTTTTCTTTAATGTGTAATATCGACGCAAATATCCTCGAGTACTTACGTAATATAGTTTATTTATCTCATCCTTCGAAGTATTCTTACCACAAAATAAGATTAATTGGATAAATCGACAAAGTTAGATAGGTAGTCTTCAAGTACCAAAATATCTGCATATATATATATATATATATATTTACATATATATTTTCAACTTGAAGTTTTTACTGCAGTAGGAAAGATACGGAATCTCGATGTACGTCTTTTAAAGGGTGAGAAAAAGAAACAAAAAAAAAAGGTTGAGAAGCAGAAGAAATAGATTGAATCGAATAAATTGAATCTTTTTTCCAAGTTTTAAAATGAATAACGAGAATTTTTTTTAGAGTATCTACTTAATAATCTTAATCAATATTTTTTTTTCTTGCTTATTTCTTTTCCTCCCATCGGAATAAACATAATAAAAATATAAAAGAATCAAATGCGTTAATTAGATTCTAATATAAATCAAAGAAGCATTAAGATCACAGTCAGTGATGGATTTAGCAATAAAGGTGCTCAAATAAATTACAAAATCTTTTTTTCTGAACTCATTATAATAAATCGATTACACACACACACACACACATATACACGCGTTAAACTGTTCGTGCAAATGATGAACGAAATGAAATTATTGTCGCAAACGATAGAAATAAAAAAGATATATCGGTTATAGGATATTAAATTAATTTAATCGTATGATAATTAATAATTTACATTTTGTCATATGGAGATGAGATGTACACTTAACGTCTACGGCTAAATCCGCCATTGGTCATAGTACGATATGTTATGCAACGAAATTCCTATTAATCGAAGATACCCAAACGATCGAAGCAATAACTCCATTCGTTTTTACAGCACGCATAATCGAGACCATCATAGAAGCAATGAAAATCGTGGAATTCAACGGTGATGCCTTGAATCTTTCGATAAACAGGAAGTGATATTCCAAAATGCACATCGCCAATAACGTTTTCCTTTCTATTTTTTTTGCGTGCTTTTTCTATTTCTTATTTTTCTTTTTCTTTTTTTCTTTTTTTAATTTCTTTCCAATGTAAAATCTCAGGATGCTTGTATGCGAACGATCGGTCCGAAATAGAATGAGCAAAGAGAACCGATCGAATGTACTTACGTACTTACTTATACAGTTGTGCTCGTCCGTAAATGTGTGCGAGCAAATATTCTCGCAACTGGTTGAAGTTACAAGAAACTTTATTCACTCAGAGAGAAATTCGCACGGTATTGAGTCAGCTGCAAAGTGCATGCAGAAATATTTTCTTTCTTTTTGCTTTCTTTTCTTTTTTTTCTTTTCTTTTTTTTACACGCGACCTTTTCGACGTACGAAGGTCATTCTTTTTTCTTTTTTTTTTTTTTTTGAATTGATGATTATAATCTTTTTATTTTCGTATTCACACAGTATGCAATCAAGATCGTATCTAATAAAGGAAGACAATAATATAGTTGATTTTCCATATCATTTAATTTGAAATATGATCATCGTACTATATAATATTTTTGCAATTCTTTAAATTACGCGACTGTTTGATTTATAAATAATGTATTTTTGTGTTATGGAGTAATTGAATTTATACAATATTATATAAACGTGTTAGTCGAAACCATATACTGTGTCTTTGAGGCGTAGAAATCTTTTAACAATTCAATTAGTTCATTGTCAGTTAAAAAATTTACATGTCTTTTGATAAGTGCCAATGACAAAAATTGGTCCAATAATTATTTCATTATTTGCGTCAATTGTAGAAATTTTGTGAATTTTTTTTTATAATCATAATCGTACGAAGGTCATAATGTTATAAGTCGTATTCGTACTGACTTCAAGTATCATCTCAAGATAATAAGAATATATAGTTTCATTTAAATAAACTACGATACTCTTGAAATACCGTTCACCATTCTACCCATACAAAAATTATTTATAACGCACAATATGCTTCTTTATATCGAATAACTTTTGTAGGAATTTTTTTTTTTATAACTTCAGTTCTTCGTCAGATATTTCACCGTTCACGTTAAAATGTATTACGCTATGTATACATACATACATACATATATATATATATATATGTGTTAGCTATAGGTACATGTATATATCGTAGTGAACATGAAAACGCTTAGCTCGCGTATTAAGATGACTCTTCGATTTTCCGGCTGGAATATTTTCCAACGTTAGGAAAAGCTAGGTAATAGAAAAACTATTGATTTTTATATATCTATATGATATATATATATATATATATATATATATATATATATAACATTAACGTGAATTTTTATTTTAACTTATATTATTCCTTGAACGTTTTATTTAATATTTTATGAAAATTTATTTATACGTACATCTATTTTATATTATATATATAATCGTGATATTATTTTTCAACAAGTGTATCATATATAATATGGTTATTAGCTATCAAGATCAACCTTGAAAAGAATTTCAATGAATAGATGTTTGATAAATAGATACATGGATACCTAATCGATTCGAATCGAATAGAATTCTCTCCTCTCGACTCCTATGTGTTAGGTTATCGGTCAAGGCGAGAATTTCTCTACTGAAACTTATACAGTGCGAGAGCACAGTCAGGATAAAGTTTTGATCGGCCATTTGATGTACCAGAGAAGGAAGGATGTATAAAGTAGACGTGTGCTAACGACTTTTATCACATCCGTGATTACACAAAACATGGAAATCATTCGATGTTCCAGACAGTTTCGATTATAGCTGTAAAAGCGAAATGCGCAATTTTCCATAGGGTGCGAATAACTCGATCTCGAAAACTGTCGTCGAGAGAAATAAGTTATATTTCAACAAAAATACAAACATTTCTTTTTTTCTCTTTTTTCTTTTCTTTTTCTCTCTTTTTTTGTTCTTTTTCATTCGAAAAAGTTGGCGATTTTCTTTTCTTTTTTTTTTTTAATGTCTAAATGTCATTCTTAAAGCGAAAAATCATCGAGAGAGAAAGAAAGGGAACGAAAAAGAAGAAGACGCGAATTTTTCAAACGAACTTAACTAATATATAAATATATGTGAAATTTAGGACACGAAGGACAGTGGACGGGTTCTTCTTTTTTATATTTTATTTTGTATCTTATTATTTTTTTTCTATACATATATATATATATATATATATATATATATATATATAAATATTTTTTTTTTAATCTCTTTTTTATTTTTCTTTTTAAGGAGAAAGTATTAAGACGATTAGAATCTTTGTTGACTTTTCATAGATGAAAGAACGTATGAGTGTCTGCGAACATATTTCGTTTTCCACTTCCTCGATCTCGTTACGATAACTAGATATGTTTATTTTGTCTGAACCGGACGTGCCTCTGCGAGTAGCAACAAGATACCCGCTTTCCAATTTCTCTGTTGCTGAGTTAGCTCTTGGATTTTCAGCTTTCGAACGTATCTAACGGAATTCCTATGAATGGAGTGACCATAGAAAAAGAAAAAAAGAAAAAAATATGGACGAGCGATAAAACGATTCATTTGTCACCATTAATAATGTCGCTCTGTCTTGTTTATTATCGATCAAATATGTTTTTTTTACATTTCTTTTTAGACTCAGTCCGAACAATGTAGATGCAGAATCTATACCAATGACACAGAGACAAATTAGTATGCGAAATGGACGTCGGTCGCGTCGAGAGAATGGTCAAACGGAAGAAGAATCTCGAACCATGAAACAGGTAGATGTTTCTCTTGCATATTTAATCAATTTCTTCTTCGTGAGTATTTTGTTAAAATTATAACAATTAGAATACAATTATATATATATATGTGTGTATGTGTGTGTATGTGTATATATATATTACAACATATGTATTTTATATAATTTTTATAATTGTATAATATGTATTATTATATAAAATATATATTATTATATATTTCGTATATTATGAAGATATATGATATGATGTATGAAATATATATATATAATATAATATAATATATATAAATAGATTTTACATAATATTATGTATATTATTATATTTTTTATATAATATATATTATATAATTTACTATATTACATTATCTAATATTTTTTCTTGTGAAAATGTTGGAAATTACTTGTTGATGCCATTAGTTACCATACTTGTTCATTTAGCCTAGGTAATATTTGTTCAATAGGTGGTAAAGATGTTGGTAGCCGTTGTGGTTCTCTTCGCTATTTGTTGGGGTCCCATATTAATCGACAACGTGCTCACAGCTTACCGCATCCTACCACGTCAGAGAAAGGGAATTTATAAGCACATGAACACGGCTTTCCACTTAATGGCTTATTTCAACAGGTAATATCATCATCGCCATCATTATCATCATCATCATCATCATCATTATCTTCATCTTATCATTTATTAACTGTGTGTACTTTTTCTACAATTTGTCTTCTTTTTCCTATATCGTTTTTTCTCCCTCAAACGAAATTATTAAACGTTCATCTTAAAGTGAAGGGAAATGGAAATTATTTTGGTCAATTGTTTGATAAGCTTCTATCCTCGTTTATTAAACCATCTTCACATCCATCATCTTGTTCTCCTCTCGTTAGATTTCTTTCTAGCGAGGAGGTGTGTACGACCATTTGAACGAATGATTTGCTTCGAGAAGATACGATTACGATGTAATTGGTGGCTATCATTGATATAACAGCTGGTGCGATAAGCAAATTGTATTAAATTGCCGTTGGATTTAGATCGCGGTGAGGAGATGAAGAGGAAAAGAAAAAATGAAAAAGAAAAAAAAATAAATGAATGAATGAATGAATGAATGAATAAAACAATAAATAAATAAATAAATAAAAAAGAAAAATGCACAGGAAATAAAAAAAGAAAAGAAAATATCGTTGTTCCTATTATTACGTATCATTTTCGATCGGGAGATGTATAATTCAAGCGTGTAAATCGATTCTGTGTTCGGATCGAAAAAGGTGTGCTTGAAATTTGTTAGCTCGATGACGATGAAACGATAAAGTGACAATAAACAGATTGCTAATATTCGTCAGACGGTTTGTGCCTTCTGGCTCGGACCCCGCTTTTCCGAACACTTCATGACCCAAGCGGAGGAGCTTAAAATACGCTTAGCAACATCTAACCGCGTCGAATCTTAAATAGAAGATAGAAATGTTCTCTAAAAAGATTATGCCCGTCTGTCCGCGAACTAGAGAAGTTCTTCGTAGAGTAGATTTCCTTAGATTTACATTTGAATTCAAACATTAAACTCAAGTGTATATATATTTTCGACGTCGGTTCATAAGTAAAACGTTTTGTTAGAATAAAATTCTTTAATTTATTTATGAATCGATCTGTCCAATAACTATGCAAAATAGTACTCTATAAAATATTCGATTTTCTTGATTGATTCGTAAATATAACTGTGGGTTATATACGTTGAAGAATTTATTCGAATGAATAAAAAAAAAAAAAAAAGAAAAGAGGATAAAGAATTCGTACGAAATAAATGCAGATACGTATATATATATATATATATATATATATATTTATTTATTATTATATTTATGAGTAAATATTTTTCTTATTACAATAAATATTTTATCCCGTAATTATACTTATTACGAAGAATTTTAGTATTTTTTCTAATATATTAATTATTAAAAGATTCGTAATTATCGTTAGCTTCGATAAAATGTGACAAATCTACGTAGATTCGCGTAAAATGTCAGGTTGGAATCTTCCGAGCTAATTAGATTTGAAAAGTAGGTCGTTTCCTAAGGGCACGAGGTTCCTAACGTAATGCGTTCTTGATTATTATTCAATCGCCATGACATTCTATCTTTTACCTCGTTTATTCGTTTCTATTTTAAACGGACGTGTAATTTCATTTTTCATCTTTCAACGTCAAAGATATATTAACAAAGAAAGTAAAGTACTTTTATCCCCCGGAGGTTTACTTTGCGTTCTCTTTTCAAAATTGATTATTCTTGGAAGAAGTTAAAAGGAAAGAGAGAAATTTGTTAGGCTTATCCTAATAACGATAACAGAGAGAGACAGAGAGAGAGAGAGAGAGAGAGAGAGAGAGAGAGAGAATTAAGCACTTCTATTTATTTGATCAATATTTTTATTACATTTCAAGTGGTTCAGTATTTGAAAAAATGATCAGCATATATGAATATTCGTAATAAATTATCAGTACGTAATATATAGTTGATTATTATAAATAATTAAATGTCAAGATAGTTAACTATTTGGATTTATTAAAAATATTGACCATATATTTATATGAAATGATTACACAAATTATTATTAGTAATTAATATTTATATTAATGATAATACTGACAATTATTGTATTACTTGGTTAAATGATCTCTTATATTAACATTAATCTAGAAAATAGCGATTACAAATTTTTCGATTCGAATAAATAGCAACGAAAACATAAAAAAAAGATCGATTGATTATACGTTTCAGTTGCATCAATCCAATCGTCTATGGTTTCATGTCGAAACATTTCCGTGAAAGTTTCTTATCGGCTGCCTGCGGAGGCTGGTGGATTTGTTGTCCAAGAAGAGGCTACAGAACCCCGATGAAAAGACACTCCAGTTTGAGTCAAACCAGAACGACCAGTGTCAGGTATGCTTCAACATTCGATTGCTTTTTTAAATTATTTTTTTTTCTCCCTCATTTTGTTTTCCTTTCTCCCTCATTATGTTTGTTTATCTTTCTTTTTTTTTATTCATTCCATCTTTGTCTCCTACTCGCGAGAAAGAAAAAAAAAATTATTACAATTATTTTTGATCCTTTTTCGTTGTTCTTTTTTATTGTTTTTTTTTGTTTTGCTTTTTTCTTCTTTTGTTTCTTTTTGATCTTATTTTGCTTTTTTTAATTTTTCTTTTTTTGCTTTTTTTCATACAGTTTTTTTTTTTCTTTTTCCGCGCAATCCCAATATCTGGAGGTGATACGAAGATATAATAATTTTTTGTCGTGGGAACATAATTCTTTCTTCTTTTCATCTCAATTACCGATGAAAGATAGAAAGAGAGAAAATAAAGAAAAAAAAGAACGCCATCTTACCAATCCTAACATATTGTACTTTGTCTTTGTCGTAGCGATTTTCTTTCATATTTTGCGTAGAACACAGCGCCGTTTAGAGCGAATCTGTTGCTCGTAAGTATTATCGCATAATGTCGCTTTGCTTTTGTATTTGCGCCGACTCGCTTTTTTTTATATACATATATAATATATATTTTTTTTATTGTTATTATTTTTTATCTTGTTTTTATTATCTATGTATTATAAATATCTTCTTGTAGTCGTTTTTTCTTATATTTATATATCGATTATAAATTTCTATCTTCCTCTCTTTTTTTCTTTCTTTATCTTTCTCTCTTTCTCTCTCACTATCTCTCTCTCTCTCTCTCTCTCTCTCTCTCTCTCTCTCTCTCTCTCTCTCTCTCTCTCTCTCTCTTTCTCTTTTTATTTCTCTATCGTAATATCAAATGAAACGTCAACTCTGTATATAATGTGAATTTTGTCCTCTTATAATTGCTAATAAACTGCACAAGCGGTTGATAGGATACGTTGGATAATAATAGTAACAAAAAAAAATTTTAATAAAAAAGAAAATTAGAAAATGTCAACTTTCGCCATACATTTTTCTTTTTACGACGAAGACAATAATGCTTTAGTATTTTTTTTTTTTCGTTTTGTTCTTTTTCTTTCCGTCTCATTCGAAAAATTAAAGATTTCGAAGATGTGTATTTTACTCATCGAATAATTGTCAGACAAACAATTCAAAGTCGATACTGTCGAAGATTAAATGGAAATTATTATTTTTCTTTGTTTAGTATTTTACAACTCATAAGTCAATATGAAAATCAATTTTTATTCCTTATTTAATTAAATCTCAAAAGCAATTACACGTTCGAGTGAGTATAGTTTTCGAAAGTTGAAATCGGCTAATAAAAGTTCTAGAAACCTTGATATTGATTATCAAAGAGAGAAATATGATCAATGGGTTTAGTTTATATATTACATAGAAAAATTTTCGAAGAAATCTTTATCATTTCGTTCGAAGGAGTTGAATGATTTTAATTAGTGGTATTAATGTTCGCGTCTCGTTTGTCAAAAGAGGAGAAGATTGGAAAATACCTTGGAAATAGTTCATCAAATTATATACATATATACATACATAGACACCTATATACTTATATATATGTATACATACTACATAATATATATACGGATGTATACACATACAAGTATATATGTACTTGCAGAGAAGACAAATTAGAGAATTTCCGAATGAACAATCTCGTTGGGTGTTATAAGCGAGAAACGTTGGTTACTAAATTTATGCAAGGTTTTACATATGTACATATGTACATATGTACATAGGTATGTATTTACCAACATCGATCGTCAACAAATTTTCCACAGTTCTTTTGCTATAATCATGAAAGTCGTAAAAAAGTAAAGCTTCACGACTTCGTAAAAAGAAAGTTTGAAATTTCTAAGAGTAAAGAACATATGTATGTATATATATATGTATGTATGTAGATATATTTGTACCTATACGGCTATATAAAATATACGTACAAAAGTAAAGTAATATCGTAGGGCATTAAAGTTGAACGTAAAAAGTATGAAGAAAAGAGGTTTGTAAATTTTTTCAAATACTTTTTGCATAATTTTTAGATTTGATTTCTACGCTTTTATTTGTTCAATATAAAACAAAGATTTACTCGAATGTTTTATATGAATGTGATCGATTAATCGAATCTTTTAAATGAAAGAAAAAGTTCGAAGAATAATTATATTAGGCACTTTTTATGATCAAATTTTTTCTTTGCCTTTTTTTTACAAACAAATTCGAATCAATAAAATTCAATATTTATTCACAAATAATTTATATGAGTCTACAAATATATATATATATATATATATATATATATATATATATATATAGTCTACAAAAATAATGAAATTTTTTCATTGCCTTCAACAAATTCGAATCAATGAAATTCGATATTCAACTAACAATATTTAATAAAAACCTACACGAATATATCACTTATAAATGTAATGAAATTTCTATATTGTTTAAAAAAAAAGATTATTTTATAAAAATGGAGGAACGATTATATTGTTTTTTAACTTTTATCAGTAAGTGTACATATACACATATATGTATAAAAGGAGAAATATGCAAAGAGATGAATTTTATTGAATGCCCGATTCAGGTGGATACGGAATTCCTTCAAAGACTCCAAGTCACGAAACTCGACCGACATGCACCTTGTAGTCTGCCCATGAAAATGTTTGCAGCTCGGAAAAGCATTCCTTCGGCAAATGGTGTTAACTAGGAAGATTTGAAAATGCCGTCTTCGATATTGCGTTTCTGTATGTTTGTCTATCTCTTTCTCTCTCTCTCTTTTTCTTTTTCTCTCTTTCTCTCTCTTTCGTTCTCTCTGTGTGTCTGTCTCTTCCTTTTTCTCTTCCTCTTTCTTTCTCTCTCTCTCTCTCTCTCCCTCTCTCTGTAAGACTAGAACAACGTGAAAGAAAACACGATGTTATCACGATAATGGTTATTACAATCATTTCCATATACATTACACAAACACACAGAAATACATTTCTTCGGTAAATAATTTTCCATTATAAAAATTAACCGAAGCTTTTATCAAACGATCAAATATGATTGTATTATGGCGAAAATAACGAGTTATTTAAGTGTTGTTATTTATT